>NC_134483.1:316302607-316315107 GCF_040206685.1 Ascaphus truei
CACAGGAGAACAAGCGGGAGCTTGAAGGAAGCTGAAGGACGCAGGACGGAACCTCCACTTCAGCACAGGAGAACAAGCAGGAGCTTGTGGCAGAACAGGTTGTGACATCCAGTAAGGACTATGCTCGGCAAGGAGCATTATGGGAAAGCAAACTTAAAGGCCAGCGGGCCAATCCCCGGCGGGGGTGTGAAGGTACTGCTCCAATGAGTGAATGCAAGTATAGGTTGCAGTGATATGCTGCACAGCTGCAGTAGATACCAGAGGGAGTGTGTATTGCTTTGGTGAGTGAATCCAGGCTGCAGCAAACATCAGGAGAGCTGTTCCAGAACTGCACCGGTCTGCAAGGTAAGGCAACCAGTAACCGCGGAGCGGATTCCTTACAGACACCTCCCTCCTTAAATGAGCGAAGGGGCTAGCTTACATGCAGCCCCGTGCTCAAACAAATAAAACCTTTTACCATTTCCTTTGGGTTCCTAGGGATGACAGGCTGTAATGGGAAGCTCTCTCCCCCCCTTTGGCACAATCCCCCTTGAACACCCCCCTGAGTTCTTCTGTGATAGCAGGCTGTACTTGGAGACTATCTTTGCCCCCCACTCTGGTACAACCCCTGTCAGTCACCCTTCCCAGATCCCCAGTGTGCATCAGTATCTGGAATAGTTCAGCGATTCCTGGGCTAGTTGGGTCACAGCGGTCTCATATTGGGGTAAACATCTTGCCAAGATCATTACCTAGTAACATATTAGCAGAATAACATCAATTACTCCCACCTCCCACACAACCTGCCAGTGTCCCAATTCAAGTATACCTTTGCCACTGCAAATGTGGGCATCCCCCTCCCGCCACCCCATATGCAGTGTCCTTCCAGGAATGATTTCCTCAGCCGCACCATCTGGTCGCACCAGGGTAGTGTAGCACCCGAGTCTCTCAGTCCTTGGGTGAGTGTCTGACCCACCAGGACTGGCTGCAAGTGGGCACCGTTGGTTTTCTTCTTGCCCAGGTACCACACAGGCACCTAGGTGCACTCCTGAGGGGCGATCCCCTTCAGATAGGGTGACCAGATTTTGAAAATGAAAAACCGGGACATTTTTTTTTACATACAGTTTATTTATTGTAGTACACTTATACTTACGACCATTAGTCTTTGTTACATAGTTGTGTGTGTGTGTGTGTTGACCTCACTAATCGAACAAAAAAACCCAGATGTGAATGATTCTGAACCCCTTAACCAGTGTCTGGATGCCCCCTCTTCACCAATTTCCAAAGCAGCAATCCCGCCTGGGATCTTACCTGATCCGCAGTCCCTCAAGGTACTATACTGGAGGGGAGGTGTTCCCTACCTGTCTTCCGAGGTCTCCCGTGTGAAACTTGAGTCAGATCTGGAAAGAAAGAAGGGTAGGTTACTTCGGTGTAGGTATACGGCAGTTAAAATAATACAGGGAGGGTGAGAGAGACACAGAGAGAGAGAGAGAGAGGGTGAGAGAGACAGAGACAGACAGAGACAGACAGAGACAGACAGAGACAGACGAGACAGACAGAGACAGACAGAGACAGACAGAGAGACAGAGAGAGACAGAAAGATGACAGAGAGAGAGAGGGTGAGAGAGACAGAGAGGGAGAGAGAGAGACAGAGAGGGAGAGAGAGAGACAGAGAGTGGGTGAGAGAGACAGAGAGTGGGTGAGAGAGACAGAGAGTGGGTGAGAGAGACAGAGAGTGGGTGAGAGAGACAGAGAGTGGGTGAGAGAGACAGAGAGTGGGTGAGAGAGACAGAGAGTGGGTGAGAGAGACATAGCGTGGGTGAGAGAGACAGAGAGTGGGTGAGAGAGACAGACGGATGAGAGAGAGGTGACAGAGAGAGAGAGGTGACAGAGAGAGAGAGAGGGGTGAGAGAGAGAGAGGGTGAGAGAGAGAGAGAGAAGGGTGAGAGAGAGAGAGGGTGAGAGAGAGAGAGTGGGTGAGAGAGACAGAGAGTGGGTGAGAGAGACAGAGAGTGGGTGAGAGAGACAGAGAGTGGGTGAGAGAGACAGAGAGTGGGTGAGAGAGACAGAGAGTGGGTGAGAGAGACAGAGAGTGGGTGAGAGAGACAGAGAGTGGTGAGAGAGACAGACAGTGGGTGAGAGAGACAGAGAGTGGGTGAGAGAGACAGAGAGTGGGTGAGAGAGACAGAGAGTGGGTGAGAGAGACATAGCGTGGGTGAGAGAGACAGAGAGTGGGTGAGAGAGACAGACGGTGAGAGAGAGGTGACAGAGAGAGAGAGGTGACAGAGAGAGAGAGGTGACAGAGAGGGAGAGAGGGGTGACAGAGAGAGAGAGGGTGAGAGAGACAGAGTGTGTGAGAGAGACAGAGTGGGTGAGAGAGACAGAGTGGGTGAGAGAGACAGAGTGGGTGAGAGAGACAGAGTGGGTGAGAGAGACAGAGTGGGTGAGAGAGAGAGGGTGAGAGAGAGAGGGTGAGAGAGAGAGAGGTGAGAGAGAGCGAGAGAGAGGTGAGAGAGAGCGAGAGAGAGGTGCAGAGAGAGCGAGAGAGAGGGTGACAGAGAGAGAGAGGGTGACAGAGAGAGAGAGGGTGACAGAGAGAGAGAGGGTGACAGAGAGAGAGAGGGTGACAGAGAGAGAGAGGGTGACACAGAGAGAGAGGGTGACAGAGAGAGAGAGGGTGACACAGAGAGAGAGGGTGACACAGAGAGAGGGTGACAGAGACAGAGAGAGGCAGACAGAGACAGAGAGAGGCAGACAGAGACAGAAAGAGGCAGACAGAGACAGAGAGAGGGTGAGAGAGAGAGGCAGACAGAGAGAGGGTGAGAGAGAGAGGCAGACAGAGAGAGAGGCAGACAGAGAGAGAGTGAGAGAGACAGAGAGAGGGTGAGAGAGACAGAGAGAGGATGAGAGAGACAGAGAGAGGGTGAGGAGGGTGAGAGCGACAGAGGGTGAGAGAGACAGAAGGTGAGAGAGACAGAGGGTGAGAGAGACAGAGGGTGAGAGAGACAGAGGGTGAGAGAGACAGAGGGTGAGAGAGACAGAGGGTGAGAGGGACAGAGGGTGAGAGGGACAGAGGGTGAGAGGGACAGAGAGGGAGAGGGAGAGAGAGGGAGAGGGACAGAGGGTGAGGGGGAGAGAGAGAGGGGGAGGGAGAGAGGGGGAGGGAGAGAGGGGGAGGAGAGGGGGGGAAGGAGAGGAGGGGAGGGAGAGGGGGGGAAGAGAGGAGGGGAGGGAGAGGGGGAGACAGACACGGGTACACACACACACACACACACACTGGCACACACACACACACTGGCACACACACTGGTACACACACACACACTGGTACACACACACACTGGTACACACACACACTGGTACACACACACACTGGTACACACACACACACACTGGTACACACACACACACTGGTACACACACACACACTGGTACACAACACACACTGGTACACACACACTGGTACACACACACTGGTACACACACACACTGGTACACACACACACTGGTACACACACACACACACTGGTACACACACACACACACACTGGTACACACACACACTGGTACACACACACACTGGTACACACACACACACACTGGTACACACACACACACACTGGTACACACACACACTGGTACACACACACACTGGTACACACACACACTGGTACACACCACACTGGTACACACACACACACACACACACACTGTACACACACACACACACACTGGTACACACACACACACACACACTGGTACACACACACACACTGGTACACACACACACACTGGTACACACACACACACACACACTGGTACACACACACACACACACACTGGTACACACACACACTGGTACACACACACACTGGTACACACACACTGGTACACACTGGTACACACACACACACTGGTGTACACACACACTGGTACACACACACACTGGTACACACACACTGGTACACACACACTGGTACACACACACTGGTACACACACACACACTGGTACACACACACACTGGTACACACACACACACTGGTACACACACACGCACACACTGGTACACACACACACACACTGGTTACACACACACACACACTGGTACACACACACACACACACACACACACACACTGGTACACACACACACTGGTACACACACACACCACATGGTACACACACACACACTGGTACACACACACACACACACACACACACACACACACACACACACACACACACACACACACACACACACACACACACACACACACACACACACACACACTGGTACACACACACTCTGGTGTACACACACACACACACACACACACTGGTACACACACACACACTGGTACATACACACACACCACTGGTACACACACACACTGGTACACACACACACACACTGGTACACACACACACACACACACACACACACACACACACACACACACACACACACACACACACACACACACACACACACACACACAATGGTACACACACACCACACACACACACACACACTGGTACACACACACACACACACACACAGGTACACACACACAGACACTGGTACACACACACACACACACACACACACACACACACACACACACACACACACACACACACACACACACACACAGACACTGGTACACACACACACACACACAGACACTGGTACACACACACACACACACACACAGACTGGAGTACAGACAGAGGCAGCCACGAGCAGGTGGCTCTCCGCCTCCCCCTGCCACCCACCCCCGCGCCATCTCCCGCACCTAGGGGGGGGGGGGATAGGAGCGCCGGGACACAAAGGTAAACTGCCGCCCCCCCTCCCCCGGAGGGCAGCCACGGGCTCCCGGGGAAGAATGGGGAACACCGCGCAGCCACCACTGCCAGCCCCCGCGCCCATCTCCCGAACCAAGGGGACAGGGGGGGGGGGGGAAGGAACGCCAGGACAGGAGGCAAAGGATAAAAAACCCACCTCCTATCCCCCACGTGTGCTCTACCACAGGAAGCGGAAGCCCGCCCCAGGCACCCTTCCTTCCATCCATTCCACATACCGGTCTTGGTGAAGGATGATTGCCGGGGGGCGGGGCTTAATGCCGGGACGCTGGGGATTGGCCAACAAGGTAGGAAACTGCAGGGGGGGGGGTTGGCATTAAAAAAAAAAAATACTTACCAGCCGGGCTGCTGCAGTCTCCTCCTCCGCACTGCCGCAGACTCGCGCACAGCGCACAGTGCACCGCAGCTTACTCGCGCACCGCCGGCAACAAAAAAAAAAAAATGGGGACACATTGAGGAAAATCCGGGACATTTCCGGTACACACAGAAAACCGGTACAGCTCCCGAAAAACCGGGACTGTACCGGCAAAAGGGGACGGGTGGTCACCCTACCTTCAGAGGCAGTTGCAGGCCTCTTCTTTCTGGGCAGTTGGTGCTGATGTGCCCCAGCTGTTGGCAGGCAAAACACCGATGGGTATCCCCCTGTCTCGGTGTGCCAACCGCCCCACCAAAAGAAGCCTCAGTTGGTGTATCAAGAGGAGGTCGGGGGTTTTCCTCAATACCCCCCTTCCATTTGGGAAATGCTCCATCCGTGGTCTTGAAGGGCTAGAACCTCTGCTGCTTTGTTCTGGCAATGCCCTCTGGAGCTTGACAAATTCCATCTGTTGCCATAGGCCTGCAGCGCCTCTCGTCTCTGAAGCTGCTGGCCGTTCTCTTTCTGCTGCACATCCCGCAGCATAGATCGCTTCTGCAGCTGCTTGCCATTCTCTTTCTGCTGCACATCCCGCAGCACATCTCGCTGCGACGTGTTCTGAAGCTGGTCTCTCTCTCTCAGCCTCACGCTCTTGGGACTGAGTGATGAGCTTCAACTGCATTCCCTCATCTACTGGTCCCAGGCACTTGTGGGCAATTTCCAGGCTACGCCACCCTCACTCCCACTGCAGTGGGCATCTGGCACAGTTTAGCATCTTGCCCTCTGTCATCTTCCAGGCAAGACTTGTATGCGCTCTTCTTTATCTTTACCCAGACCTTGGAATCACGCTCCTCACACAGAGCCATCAGTGTCTCTTTTGTCTGGCGTTGGTATAAGCAGCCATATTCACTACACTTTACTCAAAATAAAAAGATAGCAAAAAGATAAACAAGAGGGGGGGGAAACAAAACTGTCTGCTTGTATGTTTTATAAAAATAGCACTGAGTAATAGCTTTGGGGTACTGAGCTGTGATCTCTCGCAAGACTCACACAGGTCAGTCACTTTTTAATGTTTAGTTTATCCCACAGGCATAAACGTAAACCACTAAAAAGCTCTGATATAACAAAAATACAAATTGTCATCCCACCGCTATGCCACCATTTGTCACGTAAGACCCCTGCTAGCACGCGACCTGCATACGGGACAAGGGTTAATACCGGCGCTCGCAAGCGCACCCACCCTTCACCTCCGCAAAGGTCCGTTCAAATGGACAGTATCCCCTCTTACAGGATCAATACCCAACCCGCAAGCTGCCCCACTCTTCACCCCCTCAAGGGTCCCTCAAATGAGTTGTATCTCTCCTCAAGCCGTCCCAATATACCACCACCACGAACAGCACACAAGTGAGCACGTGACTTTAGATATGCAACCAGGATAAATACACACGGCTACTCTAGCCAACCCCCCTTTCTCCTCTTCAAGGAACCAGCGTGTTAGTATTAACCCCTACTCAATTGCACATCATAACCAACCACTGCCACCACCTGAGGTTATGCAGATATGATAAAAGATCTTAGACTAAAATATCCGCCAGGGCCTCAGGTCCCTGTTTATTATAGGAAAAACTATGCACTCTAACACAAAATCAGTTGTAGTAACATGTGCCCGAATTCGTAAGTTATTCTCTCCAGAGCACGTATTAGTTCATTCAGAGCCCAAAGCATTACTTATTAAATGTTTTAATATATATATAAAAATATAGTGCTTAGATTACAGAAAAGGTATTACAAAATAAACATACAATTATTACAATATAAGGCAGAACAGCTTCTTAAAATAAAATGATAAACATAAAAGAAAATCTATACTTCACCACATGACATAGATTTTCCCCAGAGAGGTCGCTGGTAAGAAAGATTGAAATATCCCGTATCTGGTCTCAAATACTCCTCTGTAGATATCTACCCCCCACCACACTTGCTCAGCCTTAAATACAATTATTTCCCATTGAACACAACCTAAACCCAGCCCCTGTCATAAATCAGTGGTGAGCTTAACAGTCACCCCAGAGTAAAACTCCTCCCACCCCAGGACGTTTAAAAACTGCTTTTCCTATCTAAATGTACTAATAACTTCAATTCAGTATTACTTACTGGCATGCAAGACATATTAATACATTCCAGCACACATGACGCTCCGAATGAGACTAAATATTACCGTGTAATACTAAAATTAAGAGAGATATTAATATCTGTCTCTTAGTACCTGCTAGACATTATGTGTCTGTAATCATTATTTGCGACTCGGTCCCACGGATACACACATGTAACTTTTAGCATGTTCAGCCGAGGACATCTCATGATATTCTTATATTTAATAAGGTCACTCATTCTGGTATTTCCTTCTGTAGCCGCACCCCTGGCCCCCATAAAACCCCTTGTCAAGAAATGCTTTGAAGCTGGGCCTCCTGTGTAGAGAAAGTTTGTCACAGGTGCTATATTTCACACCCAAGGCTCCAGACATGGGTCTAGCTGTCTCTACCAGCAATATACACATGGCCTGCAAATTAGGTATTAACATACACCAAACCCCCTCTGTACTTTTCACACCCAAATTCAATCAAACCATTTGAAGCCCAGATATTTCTGAAAGGACACCACACATATTTGTATTTTCCTAAAACTGTAGCTCATTAACCCCTTAAGCCCCAGAGGGATTAAAAATACCCAATATCTCATGACATTATCCTGACAGACACATGTTGGGATCTACCTGATAGGTAGGACTGAAACCAGTTTAAAGCATGCTTCCCTATTCCAGAGCTCTGGAGTTTGTTAAGCAGGATAGCATGATCAACAGAATCAAAAGCCTTTGCAAAATCTACAGTGACGGCCGCCTTTATCCTAATGCAGCCAGATCGGCGGCGCTATGATAATCGCGGGCAGATGCGTATGTTTTTTTTGGTCCGGAGTGAATTGCGTTATTTTTGCGCTCGTAATATTAGCATTTTATTATCGCTGTCTGCAATACTGCAATACCATCTGAAACCTCAGGGGGGCATTCGCGAGCTGTTGTCTTGGGAGTCTAATACAGTACTTTAGCAGTCCAACCTATGTCAGTACACAGTCTGCGTGTGCGCGCGCAGTAATTGTAAATTTGCATATTTATACATGCATGTGCAGTGCTGTATGCCTCATTTGAAAATTGTTGAAACGCATAGGCGTGTGGCATGTGCTGTAACAGTGTCACATTTCGGCATATACAGTACAGCACTCTCCCCTCGCTCGCCCCCGCATACACACAGGATAATTTACTGCACTGCAGTATTTCAACTTCTTATCTTATCTACAGTGCAGTACACCTCTCCCACACCATTCCGTTCAATGTGTGTCACTCTGGTTTCAATCACATTCCTGCTTGATAGCTGATGATTACTGCGCATGCGTCTGAAAGTTCACCACTGCTTTTTTATTTTCTCCACACAAGCCTGCATAAACCATCTTGATATTACGATATTCAATCTGTGCTGTAGCTTTTGACTGTGACCCTGTGCGTTTGACTGCACATGGTTGATTTGTGTGTTTTTTATGTACTGTATTTGGGGGTGTAGGGATCAAATTATTATGATGACCTGCCTTTTGAAAATATGCAATTTCTTTGAACTGCAGTAGAGCTAATCATTCATGCAGCTGTACCCTGTGCCCCCCTCCCCCATGCACACACACAAGGCTCGCTCAAGGATTTGAAACTCTTATCTACAGTCATTCAGTTTATGAAGCTTGTCATTGTGTTTTTAATCCGTCCCTAGCCGAGCATCACCTCTCTGCGCCTGCGTGTAATCCTCTTTGGGATGGGAGCTAGTTGATTACTGCGCATGACTCACCCAACCCCCCCAACCCTTTGAGGCTTTGTTTACGGTAACGCTTTGGAAAATCCCTTCTCGAATTTGATATGTAAATCTTATTTGTAAAGCACTGTGAGAATTGAGAGTTAAAAAAACCATTAACTGATTCATGTTGTTTTGTCATTCTTTCTTTTTCTTTGGTGTACAGTAGGTGTGTGTGTGTGTGTGTGTGTGTGTGTGTGGGGGGGGGGGTGTTGTTGTCAATGATTATGATTATCATGAATATAAAGAAATATTTATTTAATTTTATCAGGAACAAAAAAAACAAATATAAAACGCTTGCCATTGTGTTTCAATCCGTCCCTAGCCGAGCATCACCTCTCTATGAGATAAAAAAAAACATTAACTGATTCATGTTGTTGATGTAGTAAATTACCACTTTGTCATTCTTTCTTTTTCTTTGGTGTAGGTGTGGGGGGGAGGGGGTGTTGTTGACAATGATTATGATTATCATGAATGTAAATAAATATTTATTTTATTTTATCAGGAACAAAAAACACAAATATAAAAATAATCATGAATGATACATACAGTAATGCAGTCTTTATTAAGTTCTTCTGTCAGATGGAAATTGAGGGCCGGCCGTTGGATAATCATGAATAATGCACATTGATAATAATATTAATTAATAATATATAATATATAATAATATATATATAGTAATATAATTTTTTCCGTCTTTATATTCTTCCTCATTTTGTGTACAGTACAGTAGTTCATTGAGAGAGGTTTTGTGTACATCAGGACTGCAGTTTACATACTGTACACTTAACTGTACAAACAGTTCACAGACTGTACACGATAGCCCCCCTCTCCCCCAGTCCATCCTTTTTTTCTGAAAAGACAAGAAAACAAAAAATTAGTGCAGTTATGTGCATACTGTATTATGGCATTGTGTGCTGTGTAGTACTGTCAAACTAGTCTATACTGGAACTACTGTATACTCTGACTACTGTAAAATACTTTGTAACCAGGTGGCTGGTGCTCCTCTCTCTGGAAAGAAAAAAATTGAGCAGTTAGGTGCATACTGTATTATGGCATTGTGTACTGTAGCTTCTCCATATTTGACTACAGTATGCAGTTAGTACTGTCAAACTAGTCTATACTGGAACTACTGTATACTCTGTGGAAAGAAACTACTAGGAAAGAAAAAATCTGTGCCATACAGTATTTACCTGTATCATACTGTACTTACAATACTACAGTACAGTACTATACCATACTACCTTCCTGATGCTTGCCCATTACGCGCGATCACAATGGGCAACACAGTCGCAATATGGTCAATATATTTATTGCATCGTTCCACGGTGAGCACATCTTTCCAAAAACTCAGTATGCCTTGCGCCAACTCATCCTTTTTGGAGGGTTTCACGACTTTTCGGATATGGTCCTTCAGCTGATGCCAGACCATTTCGATAGGATTGAAGTCTGGCGATCTGTCATTGGAGGGGGAAAAAAAGGACAATTAGTTTAAGAGATACAGTACACAGTAAAAACCGTGGGAAAAAATGAGACACAGTTACAGCACTTACTCCGCTGGCGTCTTCACCCAGTTGATACCGCGCTCAAGTATATGCGCTGTTGACGCGGTCTGCTTCGGATCATTGTCCTGGTAGAAACGGTGACCATCCGGGAACTCACGTGTGATGTAGTCCACAATCTCAGGCACAATTTTCTCCGGCCCTCTCTCCCCGCAGCACACCGGCCCTCCCCCCACGTGGCACAGGCCCCCGCAGCACTGACCTCCCCCGTGCAGGGACTTAGCCGTTCAGCCATACCCTCCCCCACCCCCGTATCTGTGTGTATTTATTTGTGTGTGTGTGTGTGTGTATCTGCATCTGTGTGTATTTCTTTATGTGTGTGTGTATTTATGTGTATGTGTGTGTGTATTTATTTGTGTGTGTGTGTGTATTTGTGTGTATGTGTGTGTGTATGTGTATTTATGTGTGTATTTATTTGTATGTGTGTGTGTCTGTGCAGGGAGCTGCCTGCACGGATCTCCTGCCTTTCCTCCCTCCCTGAGAGAGAGAGAGTGTGAGAGAGAGAGTGTCTGTCTGAGAGAGTGAGAGAGAGAGAGAGTGTCTGTCTGAGAGAGTGAGTGTCTGTCTGAGAGAGTGAGAGTCTGTCTGAGAGAGTGAGAGTGTCTGTCTGAGAGAGTGAGAGTGTCTGTCTGAGAGAGTGAGAGTGTCTGTCTGAGAGAGTGAGAGTGTCTGTCTGAGAGAGTGAGAGTGTCTGTCTGAGAGAGTGAGAGTGTCTGTCTGAGAGAGTGAGAGTGTCTGTCTGAGAGAGTGAGAGTGTCTGTCTGTGAGAGTGAGAGTGTCTGTCTGTGAGAGAGAGAGTGTCTGTCTGTGAGAGAGAGAGTGTCTGTCTGTGAGAGAGAGTGTCCGTCTGTCTGTGAGAGTGTCTGTCTGTGAGAGAGAGTGTCTGTCTGTGAGAGAGAGTGTCTGTCTGTGAGAGAGAGTGTCTGTCTGTGAGAGAGAGTGTCTGTCTGTGCGAGAGAGTGTCTGTCTGTGCGAGAGAGTGTGTCTGTGCGAGAGAGTGTCTGTCTGTATGTGTGTCTGTCTGTGTGTGTGTCTGAGAGAGAGAGAGAGGTCAGAGAGAGAGAGAGGTCAGAGAGAGAGAGGTCAGAGAGAGAGAGAGGTCAGAGAGAGAGAGAGAGAGAGAGAGAGGTCAGAGAGAGAGAGAGAGAGAGGTCAGAGAGAGAGAGAGAGAGGTCAGAGAGAGAGAGAGAGAGGTCAGAGAGAGAGAGAGAGAGGTCAGAGAGAGAGAGAGAGAGAGGTCAGAGAGAGAGAGAGAGAGGTCAGAGAGAGAGAGGTCAGAGAGAGAGAGAGGTCAGAGAGAGAGGTCAGAGAGAGAGAGAGAGAGGTCAGAGACAGAGAGAGGTCAGAGAGAGAGAGAGAGAGAGGTCAGAGAAAGAGAGTGAGGTCAGAGAGAGAGAGAGAGAGAGAGGTCAGAGAGAGAGAGGGAGGTCAGAGAGAGAGAGGGAGGTCAGAGAGAGTGTGAGGTCAGAGAGAGAGAGAGAGAGAGAGAGAGAGGTCAGAGAGAGAGAGAGGTCAGAGAGAGAGAGAGAGGTCAGAGAGAGAGAGTGAGGTCAGAGAGAGAGAGGGAGGTCAGAGAGAGAGAGAGAGGGAGGTCAGAGAGAGAGAGAGGGAGGTCAGAGAGAGAGAGAGGGAGGTCAGAGAGAGTGTGAGATCAGAGAGAGAGAGTGTGAGGTCAGAGAGAGAGAGAGAGTTCTGAGAGAGAGAGAGAGAGAGAGAGAG
Organism: Ascaphus truei; assembly: GCF_040206685.1. Taxonomy (NCBI): domain Eukaryota; kingdom Metazoa; phylum Chordata; class Amphibia; order Anura; family Ascaphidae; genus Ascaphus; species Ascaphus truei. Next base: position 316,314,967 of record NC_134483.1, read on the forward strand.
AGGGAGGTCAGAGAGAGAGAGAGGGAGGTCAGAGAGAGAGAGAGGGAGGTCAGAGAGAGTGTGAGATCAGAGAGAGAGAGTGTGAGGTCAGAGAGAGAGAGAGAGTTCTGAGAGAGAGAGAGAGAGAGTGAGGTCAGAGAG
>NC_134483.1:316320107-316457607 GCF_040206685.1 Ascaphus truei
ACACACACACTGGTACACACACACACTGGTACACACACACTGGTACACACACTGGTACACACACACACTGGTACACACACACTGGTACACACACACACTGGTACACACACACTGGTACACACACACTGGTACACACACACTGGTACACACACACACACTGGTACACACACACACTGGTACACACACACACACTGGTACACACACATGCACACACTGGTACACACACACACACACACTGGTACACACACACACACACACTGGTACACACACACACACACACACACACACACACACTGGTACACACACACACTGGTACACACACACACACACTGGTACACACACACACACTGGTACACACACACACACACACACACACACACACACACACACACACACACACACACACACACACACACACACACACACACACACACACACTGGTACACACACACTCTGGTGTACACACACACACACACACACACACTGGTACACACACACACACTGGTACATACACACACACACACTGGTACACACACACACTGGTACACACACACACACACTGGTACACACACACACACACACACACACACACACACACACACACACACACACACACACACACACACACACACACACACACAATGGTACACACACACACACACACACACACACACTGGTACACACACACACACACACAGGTACACACACACAGACACTGGTACACACACACACACACACACACACACACACACACACACACACACACACACACACACACACACACACACACACACACACACACACACACACACACACACACACACACACACACACACACACACACACACACAGACACTGGTACACACACACACACACACAGACACTGGTACACACACACACACACACACACACAGACTGGAGTACAGACAGAGGCAGCCACGAGCAGGTGGCTCTCCGCCTCCCCCTGCACCCACCCCCGCGCCCATCTCCCGCACCTAGGGGGGGGGGGGGATAGGAGCGCCGGGACACAAAGGTAAACTGCCGCCCCCCCTCCCCCGGAGGGCAGCCACGGGCTCCCGGGGAAGAATGGGGGAACACCGCGCAGCCACCACTGCCAGCCCCCGCGCCCATCTCCCGAACCAAGGGGACAGGGGGGGGGGGGGAAGGAACGCCAGGACAGGAGGCAAAGGATAAAAAACCCACCTCCTATCCCCCCACGTGTGCTCTACCACAGGAAGCGGAAGCCCCGCCCCCAGGCACCCTTCCTTCCATCCATTCCACATACCGGTCCTTGGTGAAGGATGATGCCAGGGGGCGGGGCTTAATGCCGGGACGCTGGGGATTGGCCAACAAGGTAGGAAACTGCCAGGGGGGGGGGTTGGCATTAAAAAAAAAAAAATACTTACCAGCCGGGCTGCTGCAGTCTCCTCCTCCGCACTGCCGCAGACTCGCGCACAGCGCACAGTGCACCGCAGCTTACTCGCGCACCGCCGGCAACAAAAAAAAAAAAATGGGGACACATTGAGGAAAATCCGGGACATTTCCGGTACACACAGAAAACCGGTACAGCTCCCGAAAAACCGGGACTGTACCGGCAAAAGGGGGACGGGTGGTCACCCTACCTTCAGAGGCAGTTGCAGGCCTCTTCCTTTCTGGGCAGTTGGTGCTGATGTGCCCCAGCTGTTGGCAGGCAAAACACCGATGGGTATCCCCCTGTCTCGGTGTGCCAACCGCCCCACCAAAAGAAGCCTCAGTTGGTGTATCAAGAGGAGGTCGGGGGTTTTCCTCCAATCTACCCCCCTTCCATTTTGGGAAATGCTCCATCCGTGGTCTTGAAGGGCTAGAACCTCTGCTGCTTTGTTCTGGCAATGCCCTCTGGAGCTTGACAAATTCCATCTGTTGCCATAGGCCTGCAGCGCCTCTCGTCTCTGAAGCTGCTGGCCGTTCTCTTTCTGCTGCACATCCCGCAGCATAGATCGCTTCTGCAGCTGCTTGCCATTCTCTTTCTGCTGCACATCCCGCAGCACATCTCGCTGCGACGTGTTCTGAAGCTGGTCTCTCTCTCTCAGCCTCACGCTCTTGGGACTGAGTGATGAGCTTCAACTGCATTCCCTCATCTACTGGTCCCAGGCACTTGTGGGCAATTTCCAGGGCTACGCCACCCTCACTCCCACTGCAGTGGGCATCCTGGCACAGTTTAGCATCTTGCCCTCTGTCATCTTCCAGCAAGACTTGTATGCGCTCTTCTTTATCTTTACCCAGACCTTGGAAATCACGCTCCTCACACAGAGCCATCAGTGTCTCTTTTGTCTGGCGTTGGTATAAAGCAGCCATATTCACTACACTTTACTCAAAATAAAAAGATAGCAAAAGATAAACAAGAGGGGGGGGGAAACAAAACTGTCTGCTTGTATGTTTTATAAAAATAGCACTGAGTAATAGCTTTGGGGTACTGAGCTGTGATCTCTCGCAAGACTCACACAGGTCAGTCACTTTTTAATGTTTAGTTTATCCCACAGGCATAAACGTAAACCACTAAAAAGCTCTGATATTAACAAAAATACAAATTGTCATCCCACCGCTATGCCACCATTTGTCACGTAAGACCCCCTGCTAGCACGCGACCTGCATACGGGACAAGGGTTAATACCGGCGCTCGCAAGCGCACCCACCCTTCACCTCCGCAAAGGTCCGTCAAATGGACAGTATCCCCTCTTACAGGATCAATACCCAACCCGCAAGCTGCCCCACTCTTCACCCCCTCAAGGGTCCCTCAAATGAGTTGTATCTCTCCTCAAGCCGTCCCAATATACCACCACCACGAACAGCACACAAGTGAGCACGTGACTTTAGATATGCAACCAGGATAAATACACACGGCTACTCTAGCCAACCCCCCTTTCTCCTCTTCAAGGAACCAGCGTGTTAGTATTAACCCCTACTCAATTGCACATCATAACCAACCACTGCCACCACCTGAGGTTATGCAGATATGATAAAAGATCTTAGACTAAAATATCCGCCAGGGCCTCAGGTCCCTGTTTATTATAGGAAAAACTATGCACTCTAACACAAAATCAGTTGTAGTAACATGTGCCCGAATTCGTAAGTTATTCTCTCCAGAGCACGTATTAGTTCATTCAGAGCCCAAAGCATTACTTATTAAATGTTTTAATATATATATAAAAATATAGTGCTTAGATTACAGAAAAGGTATTACAAAATAAACATACAATTATTACAATATAAGGCAGAACAGCTTCTTAAAATAAAATGATAAACATAAAAGAAAATCTATACTTCACCACATGACATAGATTTTCCCCAGAGAGGTCGCTGGTAAGAAAGATTGAAATATCCCGTATCTGGTCTCAAATACTCCTCTGTAGATATCTACCCCCCACCACACTTGCTCAGCCTTAAATACAATTATTTCCCATTGAACACAACCTAAACCCAGCCCCTGTCATAAATCAGTGGTGAGCTTAACAGTCACCCCAGAGTAAAACTCCTCCCACCCCAGGACGTTTAAAAACTGCTTTTCCTATCTAAATGTACTAATAACTTCAATTCAGTATTACTTACTGGCATGCAAGACATATTAATACATTCCAGCACACATGACGCTCCGAATGAGACTAAATATTACCGTGTAATACTAAAATTAAGAGAGATATTAATATCTGTCTCTTAGTACCTGCTAGACATTATGTGTCTGTAATCATTATTTGCGACTCGGTCCCACGGATACACACATGTAACTTTTAGCATGTTCAGCCGAGGACATCTCATGATATTCTTATATTTAATAAGGTCACTCATTCTGGTATTTCCTTCTGTAGCCGCACCCCTGGCCCCCATAAAACCCCTTGTCAAGAAATGCTTTGAAGCTGGGCCTCCTGTGTAGAGAAAGTTTGTCACAGGTGCTATATTTCACACCCAAGGCTCCAGACATGGGTCTAGCTGTCTCTACCAGCAATATACACATGGCCTGCAAATTAGGTATTAACATACACCAAACCCCCTCTGTACTTTTCACACCCAAATTCAATCAAACCATTTGAAGCCCAGATATTTCTGAAAGGACACCACACATATTTGTATTTTCCTAAAACTGTAGCTCATTAACCCCTTAAGCCCCAGAGGGATTAAAAATACCCAATATCTCATGACATTATCCTGACAGACACATGTTGGGATCTACCTGATAGGTAGGACTGAAACCAGTTTAAAGCATGCTTCCCTATTCCAGAGCTCTGGAGTTTGTTAAGCAGGATAGCATGATCAACAGAATCAAAAGCCTTTGCAAAATCTACAGTGACGGCCGCCTTTATCCTAATGCAGCCAGATCGGCGGCGCTATGATAATCGCGGGCAGATGCGTATGTTTTTTTTGGTCCGGAGTGAATTGCGTTATTTTTGCGCTCGTAATATTAGCATTTTATTATCGCTGTCTGCAATACTGCAATACCATCTGAAACCTCAGGGGGGCATTCGCGAGCTGTTGTCTTGGGAGTCTAATACAGTACTTTAGCAGTCCAACCTATGTCAGTACACAGTCTGCGTGTGCGCGCGCAGTAATTGTAAATTTGCATATTTATACATGCATGTGCAGTGCTGTATGCCTCATTTGAAAATTGTTGAAACGCATAGGCGTGTGGCATGTGCTGTAACAGTGTCACATTTCGGCATATACAGTACAGCACTCTCCCCTCGCTCGCCCCCGCATACACACAGGATAATTTACTGCACTGCAGTATTTCAACTTCTTATCTTATCTACAGTGCAGTACACCTCTCCCACACCATTCCGTTCAATGTGTGTCACTCTGGTTTCAATCACATTCCTGCTTGATAGCTGATGATTACTGCGCATGCGTCTGAAAGTTCACCACTGCTTTTTTATTTTCTCCACACAAGCCTGCATAAACCATCTTGATATTACGATATTCAATCTGTGCTGTAGCTTTTGACTGTAACCCTGTGCGTTTGACTGCACATGGTTGATTTGTGTGTTTTTTATGTACTGTATTTGGGGGTGTAGGGATCAAATTATTATGATGACCTGCCTTTTGAAAATATGCAATTTCTTTGAACTGCAGTAGAGCTAATCATTCATGCAGCTGTACCCTGTGCCCCCCTCCCCCATGCACACACACAAGGCTCGCTCAAGGATTTGAAACTCTTATCTACAGTCATTCAGTTTATGAAGCTTGTCATTGTGTTTTTAATCCGTCCCTAGCCGAGCATCACCTCTCTGCGCCTGCGTGTAATCCTCTTTGGGATGGGAGCTAGTTGATTACTGCGCATGACTCACCCAACCCCCCCAACCCTTTGAGGCTTTGTTTACGGTAACGCTTTGGAAAATCCCTTCTCGAATTTGATATGTAAATCTTATTTGTAAAGCACTGTGAGAATTGAGAGTTAAAAAAACCATTAACTGATTCATGTTGTTTTGTCATTCTTTCTTTTTCTTTGGTGTACAGTAGGTGTGTGTGTGTGTGTGTGTGTGTGTGTGTGGGGGGGGGGTGTTGTTGTCAATGATTATGATTATCATGAATATAAAGAAATATTTATTTAATTTTATCAGGAACAAAAAAAACAAATATAAAACGCTTGCCATTGTGTTTCAATCCGTCCCTAGCCGAGCATCACCTCTCTATGAGATAAAAAAAAACATTAACTGATTCATGTTGTTGATGTAGTAAATTACCACTTTGTCATTCTTTCTTTTTCTTTGGTGTAGGTGTGGGGGGGAGGGGGTGTTGTTGACAATGATTATGATTATCATGAATGTAAATAAATATTTATTTTATTTTATCAGGAACAAAAAACACAAATATAAAAATAATCATGAATGATACATACAGTAATGCAGTCTTTATTAAGTTCTTCTGTCAGATGGAAATTGAGGGCCGGCCATTGGATAATCATGAATAATGCACATTGATAATAATATTAATTAATAATATATAATATATAATAATATATATATAGTAATATAATTTTTTCCGTCTTTATATTCTTCCTCATTTTGTGTACAGTACAGTAGTTCATTGAGAGAGGTTTTGTGTACATCAGGACTGCAGTTTACATACTGTACACTTAACTGTACAAACAGTTCACAGACTGTACACGATAGCCCCCCTCTCCCCCAGTCCATCCTTTTTTTCTGAAAAGACAAGAAAACAAAAAATTAGTGCAGTTATGTGCATACTGTATTATGGCATTGTGTGCTGTGTAGTACTGTCAAACTAGTCTATACTGGAACTACTGTATACTCTGACTACTGTAAAATACTTTGTAACCAGGTGGCTGGTGCTCCTCTCTCTGGAAAGAAAAAAATTGAGCAGTTAGGTGCATACTGTATTATGGCATTGTGTACTGTAGCTTCTCCATATTGGACTACAGTATGCAGTTAGTACTGTCAAACTAGTCTATACTGGAACTACTGTATACTCTGTGGAAAGAAACTACTAGGAAAGAAAAAATCTGTGCCATACAGTATTTACCTGTATCATACTGTACTTACAATACTACAGTACAGTACTATACCATACTACCTTCCTGATGCTTGCCCATTACGCGCGATCACAATGGGCAACACAGTCGCAATATGGTCAATATATTTATTGCATCGTTCCACGGTGAGCACATCTTTCCAAAAACTCAGTATGCCTTGCGCCAACTCATCCTTTTTGGAGGGTTTCACGACTTTTCGGATATGGTCCTTCAGCTGATGCCAGACCATTTCGATAGGATTGAAGTCTGGCGATCTGTCATTGGAGGGGGAAAAAAAGGACAATTAGTTTAAGAGATACAGTACACAGTAAAAACCGTGGGAAAAAATGAGACACAGTTACAGCACTTACTCCGCTGGCGTCTTCACCCAGTTGATACCGCGCTCAAGTATATGCGCTGTTGACGCGGTCTGCTTCGGATCATTGTCCTGGTAGAAACGGTGACCATCCGGGAACTCACGTGTGATGTAGTCCACAATCTCAGGCACAATTTTCTCTTGGAAGAAAGCTTTATTCATGATTCCTATAACAAGAAAAGAAAAGTGCTCAAAAAACTGCACACTAGTACAGTACAGTGCGTAAGGCAAAAGCGTGACATACATTTTACTGTACCTCCAAAGATGATGATGCATCCTGGTCCACGCCTAGAGATGGCACCCCACACATGCATCTTCACTGGTTGTTTTGTACGCGGCTACATAGATATGCGACCTTTTTTGTTGAATGCAAAGGTGGCAAATCTCTCCAGCGAAACAGTAGACTCGTCAGTGAAGATGCAATCCTGGAAAGTTTCTCCAGTGTCGATCCATGCCTGGGCCTGGACCACTCTCTTGATCTTGTTAACGTCCCTTATCATAGGGTACGCTCTGTAATGACAAGGAATAAATAATTTTAGAGGTACAGTACAGTTTCTTAAACAACACTTTTACCTCCTATACTGTCCAGTACTAACCTCACACGTCCATATTTCCATCCAATTCTGCGTCTCATCTTCTTTATGCTGGTCTCGGATACAGTGAGATTGTGATTTTGCTGCAGAGTGTATTTAACCCTTAATGCACTCTTCTCATCATTCTCTTCACTTATTTTGTCGACCCGAAGAGTTGTCTCCCTACAATGTACAGAAAAACAACAATCCGGTAAGTTACAGTGCAGTAGGCCACAAGCACATCACATCATTTGCAGTAAAAAAACTATAAAATTAGATAGATCTACACAATATATTGTTCTATTAATATGCAGCAATATAAACAATATATATACTGTTGTTATATAAATATGCCGAAATAACTATAAAATTAGATAGATCTACACAATATATTGTTCTATTAATATGCAGCAATATAAACAATATATATACTGTTGTTATATAAATATGCCGAAATAACTATAAAATTAGATAGATCTACACAATATATTGTTCTATTAATATGCAGCAATATAAACAATATATATACTGTTGTTATATAAATATATCGAAATAACTATAAAATTAGATAGATCTACACAATATATTGTTCTATTAATATGCAGCAATATAAACAATATATATACTGTTGTTATATAAATATACCGAAATAACTATAAAATTAGATAGATCTACACAATATATTGTTCTATTAATATGCACGAACTACAGGAGGGGGACGGGGATAGGGACGGGAAGGGGAAACCCTCACTACTGCTATAAGTGTGGGGAGTGGTGGTGCTACTATCAGGGGTAAACAATGGATAACAACGACGAGAGAAAAGAACCCCAAGGAGAGCACTCGCACACTCAATATGACAAGTGTACACGTGGACAATGTGGTGTAAGTGAGGATTGGGTAAATTAAACCACTTTAATATGAGTCGTAACTCAGAAAATTTAAATAAAGTGGAACGCTGTGGGTCAAAGTACAGTACTTAATGTGAGCCAATATGACAGCGAATTATAAAAACGGAACTGGACGTAATAATAACTGTGACCAATGCTCTGTCCTTACTCTAAAGGACAGAGATGACAGTGTAAGGGCCAAGTAGCAGTTCTTAGATACTATTGGTAACTGTGGTAAATGAAGTTAACCACGTAATGCCTGGAGAGCTTACTGGAGATACAGGTAAGGTCTCACCTCATTAGGGTAACCAGTTTATAGTATAAAAGGCTAATCCCTGTGGTGAGGCATAGATAAATCTACCCGTTGGTAGATAGTCTCTGGGTATGTAATGCATGCACCGGGTGCCGGTCAGTACAGTGCAGTGTGCACTTAGATATACCACGGCAGGCAGGATCAATAGCTGCTAGAACAGTGCACAAGTAGTGCCTGTTTACACGTAATGTCCAATAGTATGGACCGTAGGATACATCCGTCCGTAACAGCAGACCTAGATACTAGGCGTTGGCTAGACACCTTAGACTAATGCAGGGTGCTTGTAAGTATATCGGCTAAAGTGAGCTGCTGAGTTAAAAATGTATTGATATTGCTACAATAGCATAGCTCCACATGAGGAGCTACTGGGGACGGACGGGCTCCGATCACGAGCACTAGTCCCGCCCCTCTGACGTAATGATGTCATATGCCGCCGACGTACGTTTTGCTGGTGCGTGCTTTGTCAAGGCTGAACGGGAGCGCCTGTCATGCCCCCAGTATTTATCAGGTAAGCAACCATCTGATTGGTTGAGATGCGTTCCCTGCAGTTTGATGCTGTGAGTGTGGTCACGTATCGTGGGGGCATCTGCTACAATCCCTTTGCTATGCATATCGGGAGAAGCACTAGCACTGGCATAATGATAAAGTGATATTAACATAGGCTATAGGTAAATAGCCTCCGTCAGAACAGAGACTAGCTGAGTATGGTGCTAAACATTGTAAGGGTCAGTTAAATGAAGGGACTAAATACAAACCCCTCATTTAGTCCCCTAGGTTACAGGGTATGGAGAGTGTATATCCAGCGCGATTCCATTTTTAATAATGCCTGGTCCCAGTTACCCTTCCTGATACCCATTGAGAGCTGATCAATTCCCTTAAAGGTAAGAACCGTGTGGTCCCCTTTGTTGTATTCATTAACATGTCTGGCCACTGGTGTGTCCAAACCATTCCTGATACTGCCAAGATGTTCCAGTACCCGGATTCTAAATAGGCGTCTGGTCTTGCCAATGTATTTCTTGGTGCATCTACACTCTGCCATGTATGTGACACCTGGTGTCTTGCAATTAATAAACTTTCTGATTGTGAAAGTCCGTGTGTCGTTCCAGTTATTGAAGGTTTTGGTATTTTTGATAACCTGACATGCCTTACAGCTATGACAGCTGAAACATCCAGGTGGCTTGTTTGGTAGCCACGTTTGGTTAACATTAGCCTCAAAATGGCTCTTCACCAGACTGTCGCCTAGGTTCCTTGACCTGCGGCTAGTCATTTCGGGGTACACTTGTCATATTGAGTGTGCGAGTGCTCTCCTTGGGGTCCTTTTCTCTCGTCGTTGTTATCTATTAATATGCAGCAATATAAACAATATATATACTGTTGTTATATAAATATACCGAAATAACTATAAAATTAGATAGATCTACACAATATATTGTTCTATTAATATGCAGCAATATAAACAATATATATACTGTTGTTATATAAATATACCGAAATAACTATAAAATTAGATAGATCTACACAACATATTGTTCTATTAATATGCAGCAATATAAACAATATATATACTGTTGTTATATAAATATACTTACGCGTTAGTTACCATTGGTGTCCTCATGCGTTGTCTGTTTTTTCCGTGTGCATGATAGCACACGGTGGTTGATTGCACAACGAGGCCAGAAGCAGCTAACCAGCGTTGGATATCTGCAATTCGGTGTCCGCTCGTGTACATCTCCCTTATTCTCATGCTGAGCTCCTTGGAAATCTTTTTAACAGGCATTGCTGCGAGTAGAAAGAAATACAAACACAAGAATGTATATTCGATGTTTCGTCGATGTGTATTCAATGTGCAGTGAATCCACAAAATGGATGGTGTATTTATACGTTAATGACTCACATTTGAGTACGCCCACTTTCAACACCTGTACCTCGTCGCCATGCATAAAAGGTTACACACTTTGCATAGCCCACCACTCGATGATCTTTGTCTGAACTTGCCCTTGTCCAGATACTGCATTGTGCCATCTGCTTCCATGGATCAACCCCGATTCTACTGACGCAAGAAGCCACTCGCCTCTGCCGTGCCTGTCACGCAGAAAAAGCGAAAGGCAGGAGCCGTTCCCAAGCCAAGGCCAAAGTGACAGGCTAATAAAGAAAACCTTCTGCTGGCCCCAAAGGCTAAGGGTTTTAAAACACGTAAGCCTTATTATGTCAAGAAGAAATACGGTGATGTACACTCAACGCAAAACAAGTGGCAGCCAACCCATCGAACCCGCAGACCACTTCCTCCAATACACTTCGACGACTCTGCCACCGCCACTCTCCCGGAAATCTACAACCCATCTTCTCCACTACTCGTCCACGCCGCTGCCGCTGGTGCCCCTGAAATCCACAGGTCACTTTCTCCATTACGCTTAGACGACTCTGCCGCTTCTCGCCCGGAAATCCACAGGTCACTTTCTCCATCCATCTTCGACGACGCTGCTGCTTCTCCTCTTCCGGAAATCCACAGGTCACCTCCTCCACCCTTCTTCAGCGATGCTGCCGCTTCTCTCCATGGAACCCCCATCTCATCCTCCATAGCACCCATCCACCCAGATGTCCACAGCACGCCATGCACAAGAACCAGCTCGTTAGGCCGCATGCTGAATGGGTTAAGTGTGGATATCCCCGGGAACTCTATTGTGCTGGCAAAGATAGATCTGCTTCTGGAGATCATGCTAACTATGGATCAATGGATGCAGAAGATAGATACTGACGTAGCGGGGATACATCGTTTGCTCGGTGTTCATGCCCCTGTATCCCCAATGCTAGAGCAGGAGGGTGGCATGTGTCTGATGAATGGGTCCTTCGACCACCTTCCATCAGCAAGCGCACCCCCTCCCCTAGAAGATTTTGTGTACATGTATGCCGTTGAGGAGGATAACATGACAACTCCGTCAAGACCACGCCAGGAGACAACACGGCGACCAAGACAGGAGGAAAGCTTCTTCCCAGAAAACTTACTCTCGCCTGCCGCCACAAACACACCCGCTCACAGAAGCACACCCACTCCCAGAACCCAACCTACACACGCTTGCATCGATACGGTGCCCGACATCATCCTGCGTGAGCTGCCCAGTCCACTCAGGGAGAAGTATAGGGTGATGAGTGCTGGTTTGCCCCACAAGTATGCCTTGTTAATTTTTAAGCACCACGTGTCCTACTTGGTGTACTGAGGGTGGGCCTACAAAGGGAACTATGAAGGAAATCGCGAAAAAAGGCGCTTCCTGAAAATTTAAGAAAGACAATTGGGGAGGAATTGCGGTGCTATTTTTCAATTACAGATACTTTAATGAAAAGCGTTCGAGACGCCATTAATGGCATTTTGCGCCATACAAGGCATCGGCCCTGGAAGGACAATCTGGTGGGGTACGCATTTGCGTGACTGTTCAACTGTTGTTTATTTTTTGTAAATGTTTTTGTAAAATGTTTTGACTTGCTGTACTTTAATAAAGGAGATGTTGCGTTTTGTATATTTTATGAATAAATAATTTTTTTTAATAACACCATACTGTTGTACTGTACATGTTTTGCCTTTCTGTACTTTAATAAAGGAGATGTTGCGTGTTTTAACTTGTATTAATAAAGAAATGTTTTTACTTACTGTACACACAGGACCTGCACAATTCCAGTCCCCGAGGGCCGCAAACAGGCCCGGTTTTCAAGGTTATCCTTGTTTGCGGCCCTTGAGGACTGGAGTTGTGCAGGCCTGACTGACTGTTCTGCACACCATCCCACTGTAAATGTTTTGACTTGCTGTACTTTAATAAAGGAGATGTTGCGTTTTGTATATTTTATGAATAAAGAATTTTTTTTAATAACACCATGTGACTGTAAACCATACTGACTGACTGTAAATGTTTTGATTTTCTGTACATAAATGTTTTCACTAGCAGTAAACCATACACCTGTTGATGTTTTGAATTGCTGTACACGTAAAATGTTTTTACATTGCACAGTATTTGTAAATAAATGTTTTTGTACTTACTCCACCAATAAAACAAAATGTTGATTTGTTTTAAATTGTTCCATTGTCTCATTTTATACTGTAACAAAATACAGTGTTTCTAGAATGTACAGTACTGTCCAGGCATACTATACTGTATACTGTAGGCATGCTCAGTACTGTACATGACATATACAGTACACATACAGTATGTACTGGAATACATGTAGAATAAACGCATACTTTTTATTTTCTCGGGTTTATTATACAGTATATACCAGTATAAAAAAGTATTATATACAGTACGGTCTGAAAACATCAGCATACTGTTTCAGGTATTCTATCCTAATCAATAACAACGGCCACTAAACTGTAGACTCCGGTACGTGGTTTTTTAAATCCGATTCAGCAATGTGCAGGCATTGTTACACAAAGCGATATTATACATCAAAATCCCACCATTTGCCGTTTTCCGTATGAGATGACAAACTTTTCTTTTCTGAGGAAAAACAAAAGTACAAGTTTTACTGTAATGGTCAGTCCCCTAAAGAAGTTCCCACAGTCCACCAATAATTTTCTCAGGGGGCGTCTTCTGTTCACATGCGCATGTGCCTACCGTCGATGTGATGACACGCATATGCGTTTCAAGAAGGTTCCAATGCGCATGCGCCTAACTTTTCACCAATTGTGCAGTATCTACTGTAGAAGCCGCTCAGCCAATGATATTGCTTACGCAATTCCTGAATCCTCACAGGAGTGTAGATTGGTCGAGGTAGCCGGGTCGGGTTAGGAGAGGTCTGGGTGGTCAGTAATACTTGCCAAGGTTGGTGCTGTAGAGCAGTGGATCATAGGAGGTACTTAGCCATGGTCTGGATTGGAGAGATGCGGATCATTGTGGTACTTTGCTGAGGTCAGTATTAGAGAAGAGCGGATCGTCGAGGAGCTAGCCGAAGTCTGGATGGAGAGATGCGGATGGTTGTACATAGCGGAGTCCGGAGGAAAAGCTATGGTCAGGAACAAGTATCTGGAAGCATGACAAGACTGTGGAGGCAAGACAGCAGTGAACACTTCGCTAGTAGGAAGGTATATTAGGCATACTGGGACCAATGAGGAGGAGGCGGGAGGAGGCGTGTCAAGAGCGCCTGCAGGGATTGGCTGATGAGGTGCAGGAGACAGGTATGGGAGGGCTTACAGGTGGAGGCTGGTGACGCGGTACCTGGATAGAGCGTACGTGTAGTGCCAATGATACCCCAGCGCAACCCAGAGGTGGGGCCAGAGGAGTCCATATTAGTACTCACGCGTGATGCGCATGTAGGCCGGTAACTGGTCTAGGTGACGCGCCGCAGGAGGTGGGGGAAGTGGAGCACCTGATAGCGGGCCGAGGTAAGCGGGACTCACGGATCCTTACAATGACCCACTTTCGCTTCAGCTTCAGCTCACGGACGGATGACCTGACATTCTCCTCTAGAATCATCTGATTCATGGTTGTGTCAATGATGGCAAGCCCTCCAGGTCCTGAGGCAGCAAAGCAATCCCAACCCATCACACTCCCACCACCATGCTTGACGGTTGGGATGAGTTAATCAGTTCGAACATAGTTTTGGTTTTCGCCAAACAAAACGTTTCTCATTGAGGCCAGAAAGTTATACCTTTGACTCGTCTGTCGAGAGAACATTGTTCCGGAAGTCTTGTGGATCATCTATGTGAGCTTTGGCGAAGTTCAGATGGGTAGGAATGTTTTTTTGAGAGAGCAGTGGTTTCCTCCTGGCTATGAACACCATTCTTGCTCAATCTTTTTCTTATAGTTGAGTCATAAACACTCACATTAGCCAAGTTATGAGAGGCCTGCAGATCCTTGGATTTTACGCGGGGGTTCTTTGTAACTTCCTTGATGATTTTCTGTTTTGTTCTTAGAGAGATTTTGGTAGGATGACCACTCCTGGTTAGAGTGACTGTGGTCTTGAACTTTGTCCATCTGTCTGACAGTGGATTGGTGGAGCCCCAAATCCTTAGAAATTTTTTTGTAATTCTTTCTAGACTAATGAGCATCAATAACTGATTTTCTGAGATCCTCAGAGATTTCTTTTGATCATGGAATGAATGTTCACCTGTATGGTGAAGACAAAAAACTCACAAACTTTCTGATCTTTATATAGGGTGGGGCCTCCCAAATTCACACCTGAAGATCTACCTAATTATGGAAGCACCTGATTTTAATTGTCCCCTTTAATTAGCTGATAAAACCAGGGTTTTACTTACTTTTTGTGAGGATTCGGGTGTCACGGCGGTTGCAGCGTGACCCCCCCCCCTCACCTCTTATTGCTCCCGCTGCTGTAGGACATCTCCCTCGACGGTCCCGCTCAGCCTCCGTGGTTGGGGGGCTTCCCTGTCGTCCCCGGCGGGCGGCCGCTGCTCCGCGGGCAACTGGCAGTCAGGCGGCTGCCATTGCTCCTGGGCGCGCGCTCCCCCTCATTACGGAGCGCACGCCAGACAAAGTTAATTTATTCACTGCTCTTGCAGTGAAGCTACGCCCCTAGCTCACGCACGGGCTGCAATCCTACTCCAAAGCTGCTGACCTGTATTCTCTTCAAGGCAGCCTATCCAGGACAGCTCCACGCGCTCCTCCAGGTCTGCCCTCTCTTCCTATTCGCCAGCCGCACTATATAATGCCTGTCTTGCCATTCCCACATTGCTCGAAATAGTCTCCACTTGTGGATGTCTACTCTGGTTTCCTCTTCTCTCTGCTACTCAGGTTACAACGCGGCTTGGCGGACTATTCTCTCTGGCTCTCGACCCCGGCTCCCTCCTGGCGACGCTGTTTCTCACGCCCCTCGATCTCAGATCGCATCTCGACTATCCGGACCTCTCCACTCCCTGACCTTGGCAAACGGCAACTACCACGTCTCTTCTATACCCGGTACTGGCAAGTATAACTCAAGCTATATACACCTGGCCTGGCAACACCAGAATACCACACTCCGGACACGCTCCTTCTGCTGCGGGTGCGTGCACACGTACGTCCCACCTCAGTACAAGGGACGGGTCTGGTCTGCGGGGAGCACCGGCGTAACACTTTTTCACATACCCTGACTCTTAATTACTCATAGTTTATCTAATTCATACATACTTTTCTTTTAAAAGTCACAGAATTGGTTAATATAAGCCCTATTGGATATTTAAGAAAAGACAAAGGTTTTGATTCAAGAAAGTTATCATGGAAAAACTATTGAATTTCTGTAAATATCATTGGAGTTCGAAACCTTTTTTATTGCCACTGTACAGACATACACACCTGATCTCACCCACGCCTCCCTGCCATCTCTTCCCCTGTAAATGGTGTTAACCTTCTGATTTAATACTGACTAACCTTAAAACTCGCCCCACTAATCAAGCATCCCAATAGCCTGCACTCATAGTTATTATCCCACACCCACAGTCACTCCTACCACCCATTGTGACCAAGCACTGCCATCTACAGCACTTATTCCTTCACCTGCTGTCTCTGTAAGTCTCCCATCATACCACTTCGATTGTAAGCTCTTCTGGGCAGGGATTTCCTTTCCAAATGTCTGATTTTGCTGCGCTTATTATATTATTATAATTCCCTCTACTGTATTCTTTGTGAAGCGCTGAGTACACTTTTGACGCTATATAAATAAAGACATACAATACAATGCTCTACTGGCTAATGAAGGGCAACATCAACTAAAACAGTTACTGTATGATCAATGCTACAGCAAGTTCTGAGGAAAGATAAGCACTGCCATCTGGTGTTGGAATTGAGAAATTATATGATCCTCGGAAAAAACACAAAAATGTTTAGGAACCAAACAGAGACACTCAATACCTCACTAGTTATACGTATCCCTAACATCCAAAACCCAATTGTACATTTATAATCTATGACAAAAAAATATCATATAGAATTCAATAAAGATGTATCAGGTTTCATTGTTTACTCAAATAATACAACATAACTCCCACATCGTACAATTTAATAGCAGTGTTGGTGCAGAGTATCCAACCATATCCCACCAAAATGTAACAATGAGCCCTGCTACATCTGTACAGTATACATGCAAGCTAGGATGGCTTTTATCAAGCCCACTTGTTTAGGTAACTTAAAAGCAAACCCCCTGCTTCAATCCTAGAATATATATATATATATATATATATATATATATATATATATATATATATATATATATATATATATATATATATATATATATATATATACGTTACAAAATATATCATAATATAAATACAAAAATAAGTCAGCACCATATTGATATCTTAACCCATGAATTACAGCATGAATATAGACTCATGTTTGGTATTGTAAATATGTTCACCCATACAACGGTCAAGTTAAATTTCAGCAAAGATAACTGATATTATTGTAAGTTAGTGTGTGTGTGTGTGAGTGAATTTCTACTATGAAATTGCAAGACTGCACCATGGGTACAGTATAAGACGACAGGTGTTTTTCATTTTCACATTGCAAAGCCAGTATAACCAGCTGAAGAGACTCAAAAGGGTGAAAAACAGCTGTCTGTAAATAAGTTTTACTGGCTATGCACTTCTGTAAACCAGCGGTGCGCAAACTGGGGGGGGAGAATTTGTAGGGGGGGGGGGGGCGCGGCGGTTACAGAGGTCCCGCGCTTTTCCCCACGGCATTTAAATTAAATGCCGGGGGAGGCGTGAGGCCTCTGTTACTCACTTACCTGCTCTCTGTCAGGTCTTCGGCGACGCATCGCCATGGCAATGCGCGTGAAATTACACAGTGGGGTCACGTGACGTCATTTGATGCCGAGTCCTTGGAAAGGGGGGGGGGCGCGAATGCTGCGGCTGCCAGACAGGAAGGCGCAGCTCAAGAAGTTTGCGCACCCCTGCTTTAACCCAAGCTGTGCTGAAAAGCTGTGTAATACAGCAGGAATATGCTTAGTCCAAGTTAAAATAGACATGTCATTAACCAGAATAGCTGACGGCAGCGGAAGCACTGTATGCTAAAAGATAATGGTGGAAAGCAGGGTTCCCGACCTGTCTGAGACATGTCAATGTGCTCACAAGTAATATTTATTTGCTGTCAGCTTTCGGTAAAAATATGGATTCTGATCTATTAAAATGATGGTATGTGTGATGCAGACACGGACGGAGGCATAGGAAAGGAGCCCTGAATGCGACCCGGCACAAACTAAGTAAAAAACAGCTCCAGACCCACAGAAACATGCGGAAAATGGTACTCCACGAAAGCAGAACCGCCCTAGCACAAGAACAAAAGGCAAAAAATCACAACCAGCGTTGGAGGCTGCAGACTTCTTCCGAAGCAGGGAAGGACCCGCGAGCAGCCCGAGAGCAGCGGCAATCTTAGAGAGGGTGTCAGACACAAAAACAGCCCCAGCACCAGACCGTGCTCCCACTCTCACATGGACCTATTGTATTTGTGTATTAAACCCTCAAAATGTATCCCGATCTCTCCCCAATTGCCCTTGGCTGTAGACAGGAGCTGAAACCCAGTACTGTGCAACTGTGCACTAGCGGAATTAAATATCACTGGGGTTTTCCCTTTCAGTTAATCCGCTGGCATATGGGTAAGGCTCTAACAACAAGGAGCCTGCAGGAGGCCGAAGATTTGCTGACAACCATAGGCCTAAAACAGGATTCGCCAAATAGAGAGTCAGATAAAGGAGAGGATCGGAACGCCCTCTACCCTAGAGAGAACCTCTGTGAGAGAGTTTTGAACCTCTGATCAAGGTTCCCTGGAACTGCAGCAGATTTAAGTTCAAAGAGACTGATGGACTCTTAAGACTGAAGATCGAAACCAATTTTGCTAAACTGTAGGACAGAATGGCCGCTAGACTCGCTGGACCTGACAAGTCCTCGATCACAGAATCCTGAAGGGACTTAAACCTACCTGGATCTGAGGAAGGATGGTACTGATCTTGAAGACCCGGATGTGGAACTTAGGTCATGGACATACTCCCGGAAAGGGATATCTGGGGACTCTTGGCTAAGAGGTCTAACTGGTGTGCTTGAAGTTGCCTACTTTTCAGGATTAAAGAGAAAGAATATCCTTTTGTGTCTTTGTGTCTTTGAAAGTTATTTTTGTTAATACTATATAGATTATGAAGTTATAAATGCAAGTTAGACATAATTCCCAGTTACAGTACATGCCTGTTAAAAAGTTTACATTACTGTAGCTAAGGATGGATAGCCAATAAGGTACAAATGTATGTTGAAAAATGGTCCTGTAGCCCCAAAGGACCCTATCCCTGTTCACAAGGTACGCCTTGGAGACGCACACATACGTGCATGGAGCCATTCTTCTCCCCTGGTTGTTCTATCCATATATTTGAAGTCGGATTAAGCTGGAGCCTCTCTCAATAACTTAATTCACAATGTGCCTGGTTCACGGCAGACATGGTGTCCTACCACCTAGATGGAGTCATTGTGTAGGGCGGACTCACCCTGCACCACCTCACCAGTAGCCATATTAAGACTCCTTCCACTTGGCCTTTGGGCCTGGATATTGTATCATCCAGACCATTCCCTTTCCCTTTTCTCCCACCCTAACATTGTGATCCCTAATGTCATCCCCCACACCTCTAAGGATAGCAGTATTCTAAATCTGTTAGTACGGTCATATAGACATACATCTGTAAACTATTGGATGTCCTGGCTTCTAACATTTTGTTTCAGGATGTTACATGATGTTAGTACAGGAGCCACCATTATCTCACACAACGTGATAAGGCATAATTGCCCTAAGAAAATAAAGGTAGTGTTCACTGATTACAGGAAACTATGTGCAGACATTTTATCACTTCAGGAAACGCAGTTGAGTATACCAACACAACCAAAATATTTAGATAAACGCTAATCACAGGCATACCTGGCCTCATCCTCAGAAAAGAAAAATGAGGTTGCCATACTATTTACTACCCGAATGTCTTTTATACTGGAGCAGAAGAAGTGTGAAAAAAATGGCCACTTTATTATTCTTGTAGGTACGATACTTGATCTGCCTGTGACACTGGTGAGCCTTTATGCCCCCAACAGTCTTAGAAAAAATCTAGAAGTCTTAGAAAAATGAGGCAAGTTCCTAGTTATACGAAGAGACTTTATATAGCATTAAATGACCTACTAAACAGGTCAGGAAAACACTAACTCACTCAGGCCCCACAAGAGAAATCAGTAGCCACTATCTTCAACTCCCTTCTCAAACAACACATATTAGTTGATGCTTGGCAGTGTGTACATCCGAGTCTGAGGGACTACTCATTCTATTCTAATACTCATTACTCCTATTCCCATATTGACTACTTATTCAATCTCACGTAATGTCTACCCACAGGTCCTCTCTGCTAAAATACAGCCCATAACATTGCCAGATCATGGCCCAGTCGAAATCTGTTTAAAAGGGTGGCAGGGCTCACTACCATTACAGGCATTGAGACTTAATAATATGCCTGTAACTAATCCGGAGATTGTTTTCCAAGTATCAGTTAGACATTTTTTTAATTCAACCCCACCGCTGATGTTTTGCTAGGCTCCATCTGAGTGACACATAAGGATGTACTCACCCCGTCCATATACACCGGTCGCCCTGCCTTCCAAACTTCCACTAGATACTCTATCCTCTCATGTTTGTTGTGAAAGGTACTTCGATTGTGTTCAAGCACATAAGCTTTTACAGCTTCCACTAACCATTGTTCCCGGTTGGCGTCAATTTCCCACATTAACGGCTCAAGGACATATGGATATTCGAACCCATGAGAGCTCTGGTACCTTTGTACTATATGCCGCACAGCGCAGCTAATCTTAGTGAGCTGGTGGCCTTCAGCCTTACCTGGCTGAACCCAGTACAATGGTTCTTGAAATGGAGCCACATAATTTTCAGAAACATTACCCGTAGGGTGTATATGACCTGCTATAATGTTTGCTTCTGTTCTCATCTCTCGGGCAGCCTCGTCAGGACTAAAAACTCCTTCCGCCCACCAATCATGCACTATGGTCTCGGTTTCGAGCAAGAACCTCGTACGGTCCATAAAGGGTACATATCCCTGAAACCTAAGATGCCACCATCGTAGGGAACTAACGAACTTTGCTACAGCAAACCCTGTATGTGAGGTAGTGTTGGTGGAAGTAGAAGTATCAGATGTAACAGACATAGCATAATGACTAAATCCACTATTTACACTGCATACATCTACATCATCAGCAATATTATTATCATTGGTCAACATCGTATTCCCGTAAGACCAGACCTTCCAGTCTGCAGAGGAAACATGAGTCTTAGAGGCCTGCAGGCTCCTTTTTTTAGAGTAGCATTCTCTCTTGGCTCTACGGTCCATAAAGGGTACATATCCCTGAAACCTAAGATGCCACCATCGTAGGGAACTAACGAACTTTGCTACAGCAAACCCTGTATGTGAGGTAGTGTTGGTGGAAGTAGAAGTATCAGATGTAACAGACATAGCATAATGACTAAATCCACTATTTACACTGCATACATCTACATCATCAGCAATATTATTATCATCGGTCAACATCGTATTCCCGTAAGACCAGACCTTCCAGTCTGCAGAGGAAACATGAGTCTTAGAGGCCTGCAGGCTCCTTTTTTTAGAGTAGCATTCTCTCTTGGCTCTATTAGCTTCCCCAGGCGGTAACCCACCCTGAGACAATTGGATAGAAGGGGTTTCCTGGTCAGAAGAGCGGCAAGACGCCTGGAGACCAGCCGTACTGGTCGAGGGCAAAGGGTCCTGAAACGTTTCCAATTCCTGAACAGTTACATCCCCAGGACCCGACACTAAAGTTATGCTCAATATCGGTGGAGC
Organism: Ascaphus truei; assembly: GCF_040206685.1. NCBI lineage: Eukaryota > Metazoa > Chordata > Amphibia > Anura > Ascaphidae > Ascaphus > Ascaphus truei. The sequence goes on from NC_134483.1 coordinate 316,341,584, forward strand.
AGCAATAGGTTTTGGCCTTGGTGTGGAACTTTGCAAATAGTCCCGGTACTGAGCCAGAAAAGCAGGACTAGGCACATCTGGACACACTGGAGGTGGGTCTTTCTTTTGGGCAACTTTCAGACTAACCCTGCATTCGTACATAGAACGTATGAACGCTTTCGGAGCAACAGAAGGGGTAACGGTACTCATCGGAGCGGGAATCAGAGACTTCTCATCCTCCCCAGTGGTTGCTATCAGCAGAATGTCATCTCTGGCAAGTGACACAGGATCCTGTCGCTTGCCCAGATCCTTCAACTGAAGGACGTTGACATCCGGTAGTTGCTTAGGGGTGGAATCTTGGTTTTTATCGACTTCCGCCATGTGGACGTCGGCACTGGAAGGCACCTCCATCGATACAGGAGAATCACAGACTAGGCCTCTGGTCACCTCCACTACAGGTAGGCTCATCTGCCTTGCAGGTATCACGGTCGCAGCTATTGGCAAGGGACTCCACTGTAGAGCAGAGTCGCTGGCACCATTCGGTTCATCTCCAGTCTCAGCTGGCGTAATCAACAGAGGCTGAAACACCACGGTAGACTGACGGCTACTAGTGCAGGACAAGGGTAGGGACACATCCGCAAGGGAAAGACACCGGAGGGTCTGGAACCGTCTCAGCTTGCTCTGTAGTCGTCGTCGGGATACTCGAATCCTCTTGGGCCTCATCTCGGGCGCAGGGGCCCTCCGAAGCCTCATGGTTGAGGTAGATTGTTGCGTATCAGCAGCAGCCTCGACCACCCAAGTATTGGGGATGGTCGCTTCTTTCTTGGCGAACTCCGTAGGCCTCATTAGCGTGGACCTCAGGAACGGTGCTCCGCAGTGGGCACCCTGGGCTTCCCAGTACAGGTCGCCACCTAGAAAGTCGCACTTGGGACAGAGGCATAGCAGGTACCTCTTCCCCTATACAGTTACCACCAGGAGTCCTCCTGGTAGGCAGTAGTGGGTGAATTCCATGTCGCAGGACATAATCAATGTTTGTTGAACACAAGGGCACAAGAGCAAAGTGTAGCTCACTCCTTTCACTCACCAGGCTCCGAAGAACTGAGGGTGCAGTCAGCTGCATCCGGTACCTCCCAGTCTTCAGACATTGGCTGTCACCGTGTCCCCTCCATCTGGTGGAGATTAGAGGGACACTCGGTGACGTAGACGGGTCGTGACTTTGGCTATTGGCTGAGCCAGTCACATTGCTTGGGTGGGGTTCTGGCTTTCGCGCCAAACCCTTGCAGTACTTTGCAGCAAGGCGTACAGTCCTTTTGCAAAAAGCACGTGCACTCTCCAGTTGTAGCGGAAGATGCCATTTTAGCTCATGTAACTCACGTGGCGGATTCCCGGGCAAGGGAACCTCCATTTTGGGTACAGTTCGTTCACAGACCATGCCATGACTGTGATTCCGGACGAATCTGTTCCTTGTGGTTCCTCACAGCACATAGATTAGCAGTCTTCCAAGAGTAGTTTGTACCCTAGGCTAGCAAAGCTCCATCTCAATATGCTGTACACGATCTTAGTCCATTACAAGCACTCTGTGGTTCTTTAGTCTGGCTACTGGTACTCTGGGCTGCTTCTAGTGGAGGTTCAGGACCTAGTACGTCAGGCACCCCTCCTAAGATACTCCATATGCAGTACCCTTACGCCATCCCTCTAGGCTGCCAGTATCGCAGACCCTTCCTCCGGTGGCTCCTGAGGCTTCCAGATACACCTCCTTCTAGGTATCTCGACTACCCGCCTCAGGGCGACTTAGAACAGCAATAGCCTTGTGTCGTCTCCAAACCATTCACCTGATAGGACCGTCCAGGTCGTTCTTTGCGAGGTTTCTATCCCCCTGACTACAGCCTCCCTCATTAGCACTTGTTTTGGAAGCGTACCTTGTTACTTCCAGCTTTGTTTCACAGTTTGCCTGTCCTGTTACAGATCTCAGCAGCACCTGCAAATGTAACGGTGTTTCCCCCACCCAATCGGAGATAGGGGCCATTACAGGGTGTATGGTGCATATACCTGCTGGCAACAGGAGGGCTGAGTCGTCCGCCTATGGTGGTGACAGGAACAGGCTCCTGGGGTTCATACCCCATGTATCTCCTTAGAAGTGCAGCGCCTCCATCTGCCATAGGCTCCAGGAACTGAAGGTGATCTTCTATGGTAGAACTTATTACCTTTCCTTCCTGTATGATCACACACCAGGCCGGAGGTATATTGCAAAACAGGAACGGGTTTATTACTACACTCTGCAGTAAAAGTCACACAGCAGTCTTCTGCCGTATAGAGTCTGTCAGATCAGCTATCACTGAAGATGGTCCCTGGACCGTCACTCGCCGAAAACCCGGCTGGCAGTTGGAAACTGAGTTACAGAGGCCTCACGCCTCCCTTGGCATTTAATTTAAATGCCGTGGGGAAGAGCACGGGGCTTCTGTAACCGCCCGCGTCCCCCCTACAAATTCTCCCACCCCCCAGTTTGCGCATAGCTGTGCTAAACCCCATGCAGAATTATGTAGCAGGGCCACACCTGGCTACTCTCCTACACAATGGGCTGGCACTAAACCCTGGTACTATCAGGTTGCCAGTAGTTCGTATGGGGTTTACCCCTCACTTTGGTACTGCACTTGAGTTACAGCAGAGGATGGTTCATCCTGTTGTAGCTGGGACATAGGGGTGCCCGCGTTCTGGCTGTACTTAAGGGCAGGATCGCCCTAAAGTTAGGAGTTGTTCCATTCTACTTGAGAAAGGCAGGTCACACAACTGGGAGCCTGAGATTGAGGCCTTCTCATTTGCTCTTCCCTGCAGGGGAGTGTGTGTGGACCAATACCTCTGCCTCCACTAGGGAGGTGGGGAACAGCTAGGACTGCTGTGGGTGCCCTTGGCCTGTAGTGGTGGTCCAGGGACCATCTTCAGTGATCGCTGAGCTGACTGTGTCAGGCAGAAGACTGCTGAGTACCTGTTGCGTTACTGCTGACCGTAGTAATAAACTGTTCCTGTTTGCAATATACCTCCGGCCTGGTGTGTGATATAACTGGGGGGAGAGGTAATCAGTTCTACTGTGGGAGATCATCTCCATTTCCCAGGAGCCAACAACAGATGGAGGCACTGCACTGCTAAGTATTATGTGGGGTATGAACCGCAGAAGCCTGTTCCTGTGTCCCCACCACCATCGGCGGACGACTTAGCCCTCCTGTTGCCAGCAGGTATATGCACCATTCATCCAGTAATGGTCCCTATCTGCGATTGGGAGGGAAACACCATTACATTTGAATACTGTATTCTATGATGTTTCATATTCAATGTACCTTGTAGATGATGTGTGCAGATGTGAAAATAGGAGACTGCTTTTGGAAAATAAATGTTTTTATTTTGCCCAAAATGTTAACAACATAAAATATTGCTTCTGTTCAGTATATAAGGAGAAAACAAAAATAAACATACCCAGCTCTGCATGGAACTCTGACTAACATCAGACCGTTAGTCCCTACTGTATCTGTAATTCGGAAGGCTAAGCCCCTTGCCAACAATAAAACAGAGTTTATCGTATGGTAAGATTTATCTTTGGGGGCCCTGGCTTCCTCCTGCTGGGATAGGGGTTGGGACGTCCAAAGCCCGGGTATCCTCCACAGCGGCCCAGGGAGTCTAACTGGCTTGTGCACCGTGGTCCCTCTTGTGCAGTCTAAGTACACTCTGCTTTATGGATAAGAGAGATCTTTGCAATGACTATTGAAGTCTAATGAGGTCGCTGAGATCAATTAAGGCACTCTGCTTTACAATTAACCTCCTCAATGCTGTATCATGCATATGTAAACATGTTTTCCCTGTCTATCTGACAGGGGATCCACCCTGTTACATACCCCATAAAATTTTCTCAAAATAAAAATGATGGTATGCAACAACTGAGTGCAAAGTTCTTGCAGAGTAAAAATAGCAAGCGCAAAGAAAAGGTAATACTGTTTATGATGGAAAGAGACCTTTGCTAAATAAATATTAGGAACCTTATTTATATTATACCTATTTCAAGAGATAGAAGAGTAGAACCAGTGGAGGATTTAGGTGCCAAGGAAAGAGCTTTTAAGCCCTAGCCAATGGTGAATGAAGCTGCAGGCTTGAAGAATGAAGGGGCTGCACCACTTAGGTACTGGGATAAGAAAATACAATGGGGGAGGAATAATTTTCCTTTACAAATTGAATGTGTGTTAAAAGCCATTCATTAGTTGTTAATGAATGGTAATTTAGATATAGCTAGTGAGTATGTGTATACCTACCCTTAATTCTTGGCTCCATATTTACAAAGCAGTGTTATCTCATAAGACAGCTTCTGGTGCCCAAAGACACTGAATGGTGTTCCAACGCTCAAATGTGTATATGAAATAGCAATGGGGCTAGATCTCTTACTCATCATAGTTGCCCTTGCGGTTGCCACACATGTTACATAATGATTGCCTACGTGTATGTTATTAACTATCAAATTGTTGCAGTGGGGGACTAAAACCTTGTGGAGCCCCTAGATACCAAGACTTTGAGGCCTTTCATTGAGGTGGCCCTCCTCCGGCACCACAACCTTAGGGGCCCATAGGCACGTGCCCAGTGGATAATCCGGCACTCCACCTTAGTATTTCTCCCACCAAACCTCTTTATCTGGGCTCCAAAGTGCTGGCAGCAGTCACGGCAAATGTCTCTCACAGGAGATTCATGGAGAGCTTCATTACATGGCAAGCAAAATATATTATTAGATACTTAGCTAGTAAGTAAAATGAAAAGATTAGGGAGCCGCGCGCGTGACGTCATCATGGATGCACATTTGCTAACAGCTCCATGCACTCTGCCAATATAATTTAATGTTACCCCCAATGGGCACCTTCCTCCGAGCCACGGACCACGGCGGTAGGTGAGGGAAGCAGCGGAGATGTCACACAAGGACGGGGAGCCGGGATCTCTCCCGTTTTGGCCGTGTTCAGTCGGCGATGGCTGACAAGGGTAGGAAAAACAAAGATGACGCTGACCCGAGCGCACGAGAGCGTTCAGCACCAGCCTCAGAGAAGCAGGCTGCTGGAGCAGAAGGAGAAGCTCTGAAGAGACGAGCAACGCTGAGTAACTCAGCTAATAGGGACACTGTAGGAAAAGAACCAGAGTTGAGAGCTGCTGCTGCTGAGAGAGAGTCACTGCAGTGGATGACACAGTGATCGCAAAGCAGGATCTGCAGTGTATGCTCAGAGAAATGCAAGTGAGTTTCCAATCAGCTCTGGACAGAGCTGTAACAGAATTTAAGGCAGAGGTTGCTTCACTGGCTAAGAGAACCACGGAGATGGAAAATAAAATGGACGTCGCCTTACAAAACCAGGCAAATACAGATGACGAGGTCTTGCATCTCAGTGAAGAAATGAAAGCTATGCAAGACGGTATGGATGATCTTGAGAATAAGGAATGAAGGCAGAACCTGCGAATCTGCCATATCCCAGAGTCAGTGTCTGTAGAAGCCATGCAGCCATATCTTAAAAGGCTCGTCCTCGCAAGCACCCCGAGGGCCTTCGCCCAGTGGCCTACATCAGCCGCAGTTTGACACCCAGTGAACAGAAATACCCTGTCCACAAGTTGGAATTCCTGGCTCTCAAATGGGCCATCACGGAAAAACTCCACGATTACCTGTACGGTGTTACGTTTGAGGTAAGGACGGATAACAATCCCCTCACGTACATCAATACCTCGGCCAAATTCGATGCAGCAGGGCACCGATGGTTGGCAGCTCTAAACAATTACCAATTCTCCCTGAAGTATAAGCCGGGGCCTTTGAATGTAGGGGCTGACGCCCTATCCCGACGACCAGGGCTAAGTGCTACTCCAGATGATGAGGAATGGGAAGAACTCCCAGGACCAGGGGTGCGAGCTATGTGTATCACTGCCGCCATCATCAACGATCAAGTGGCCTTCTCCGAATTATGGGTTGCAGATTCCTTGGGATGCCAGTCGCAGGCCGTCCCCGCAGCCTACTGCGACCCGAAAGGAATGAATATAACTCATGACAAAGTGCTGCGGTGGAAAGATCTAGTGGACTACCAAATACAGGATCCTGTAGTTAGTATTATTAGGCAAGCAGTTGAAAAGAGGAATCCAGCTCTCTTGAAGCGTGCTCCCAAGGACTTAGTCGCTTTGCTCATGCAGAAAGCGGACACATTTGAAATAGACAACTGCTTACTCTATCGGGTGGTACAATACCACAACCACCCCGATAGGCGACAACTAGTCCTCCCTAAGAACTTGCAATACATGGTGTTGAAGTCCCTACATGACGAGCATGGACATCTCGGTGTAGATAAGACCTTTGGGTTGGTCAGAGACCATTTTTTCTGGCCCAAGATGCAAGGCCGTAGAACGCCACTGTCGCCGTTGTACTTGGTGTATACAACGCAAGACCCTGCCTACCAGAGCCGCACCCATGGGCCATCTGAAGAGTTCTGGCCCAATGGACCTTGTGTGTATGGACTTTCTGTGCATTGAGCCTGATAGCCGGGGAATATGCAACGTGCTGGTCATCACGGACCATTACATCTGGTATGCCCAGGCCTTCCCCACGAAAGATCAGAAAGCCATCACGGTGGCAAAAATATTATGGGAGAAGTACTTCGTGCACTACGGTCTTCCAAACCGCCTTCACTCAGACCAAGGTTGGGATTTTGAGAGCACTCTGATCCGAAAACTGCTCAAAATGCTGAACATCGCCAAATCACAAACGACCCCGTACCACCCCGAAGGAGATGCGTTGCCAGAACGATTTAATCGAACCTTACTGGACATGCTCGGCACTCTACAGAGTGCTCAGAAGACTGAATGGAGTCGACATGTGGAGGCCCTGGTGCATGCGTCCAATTGTACCCGACACGAGTCAACTGGATTCTCCCCATACTTCCTCATGTTTGGGCGAGAGGCGAGACTGCCCGTGGATGTACGTCTTAGAATATCGACGGATGGGATACACAATGCTACCCATTTCAAATACGTGCAAAGACTTAAAGACAGTTTGCAGCAGACCTACCAACAGGCTGAGAAGTCTACAGCTAAGCTGAACGCTGACAATAAAAGGCGATACGATCATAAGGTCAAATATCGGGAACTTCGTCCTGGAGACGCTGTGTTGCTTCACAATCTGGGAGTTCCGGGAAAACATAAGTTGGCCGACCGATGGAGAGACGGTGTATATGAAATAGAATCTGAAATGCCTGGCCTCCCGGTCTACCACATCAAAGATACCGACGGCCGGGTAAAGGTATGGCACCGTAATCATCTTCTCCCCATTCCACAAGTGGGAAATGAGGAAGCAGAAATACTGGCCGCACCGCTCAACGGTGAGTCCGACTTATCAGAGATGGGTCAAGAGACTGTACATAACGAAACCCACTCTGAAACTCCTGAAGATCCTTTGAAAGGACCCTCTCAAAGGGACTATTCCACAGAAGGGGCATCTCCCGGAGGAGCTACAGTACCGACACACTTTATTCGAGTGTGGCCGGTACCGCAAGCCGGGAGATTTCCCGGCTTGCTAGTGGCCGCCCCTCGGCGTGCCGCGCGTCATAGAGCGTGCGCCCCCTGCACGCGCGTCCAGGGGCTCCCCGAGGGAGCCCTGGTGTCCCGCGATCGCGGGACGGCGGCAGGGGGTTCCGGGGGACCCGGCGGACCCGGCAGCGGTAGGGAGAGCGCCCCGATCGGAGGGCGCTCTTCCGCTGCTTCGGCGCGCGCCCGTCACTCTCGGGCGCGCGCCAGGCTACTGCTGCGGCCAAGAACGGGCAAATGCTCGAATAAACTTGGCCGCAGCAGTACGCGTAAAGGGCTCCGTAGAACAACGCCTACTAAGGTGGCTCCAGTGGGCCAGCCTTTGGATCCACAGAGCCCGTGCTTTGTGCCGAACAGAGACTGTTCAGAGACATTTCTCCCCTCAAGGGAAGAGGCTGAGCCTCAGGACTGTGCTTATTACTCCCCAGAGGGAGTTGTTGACGAACAGCTCCGCAGGAGCCAAAGAGTAAGGTACCCTCCCAACCTGGTAACCTATGATCAAATTGGGGCACCCCATTATGAGGCTCAGCAGTGGGCTCGCAGCAGAGTGCAGTCCGTCATTGTGATGTTCACTGAAATGTGCAATCTGATCTAGAGATGATAAGTTAAGATTGCATTGATTGTTGCATTTTTATTATATAACTATGTTGTGCCATTTTCATTATATAACTTCTGTACATAGTTATATTCAGTTGTGTCCCAAGCGAGGACGTTGGGGTTTTTACCAGGGGGAGGATGTAGCCTGATCCCCTCTGCATGCTGCTGCCCCGCGACCCCCCCCCCTCGCTTTTTCCACTGCCGGGGGACCCTCTATAGACCCGCTGGCATTTCTGGAGGGTGGGGGCTGAGCAGGAAGCGCTCCGGCGCTCCGGCGGTCCCCAGCGGCTCCCGAGCAGGGCGCCGCCATTTTGCGATAGATCGCGCATGCGCAGTAAGTCCCGGCGGCCCGGCAGAATTCGCGCATGCGCAGGACAAGCGCGCGAACCCTAGCCTACCAGAGAAGGCTCTTGAATGGGACTACAAGTCCCATGAGCCTCGGGAGCGGCCCCATGACGCCAGGGAGCCAATAGGGCTGCGGGAGCTCCCTGCTTGCAGGGAATAGATACATTTCGCGCACGCGGGAGACAAGTCAGTCAAAACCAGGAAGAGCTAGGGGAAGGAGGTGAGTGTAGGGGTCAGTGACCCACTGCATTAGGCCAGTAACCCCCTAGGCCCCAGATAGGTCCTTTCTCCCCAGCTTGTGGTGCTACAGGGACAGGCCCTAGGTTAGGGACCCTGTCACAGTAGTAATAGCATTAGATAGGGACACAGCGGACGCTGCGCTTCCCGAGAAGAGACTTGGGCTCAAGTCTGTGCCCAAAGAGACAGAGACTATCTCCAGGGTGGGATCGCCCCTGGCAGGACCCTCGTGCGAGGAAACACCGGATCAGACGGGATCACCAAGCGGCAGATCCTTTTCGAAGTTGCTTGCAGGCCCAAGTGCAGGAGCGCTCGGCAGGTACCTTCCTAAGTGCACCAACGTATCCTATACATATTATAATTACACATAGTGGCAGCGCTGACCCCGGGACAAAGGGGTTAGGCTGTGGACACGGTGTGGGGATACACAGTGGTGGTTAGGTACACTCCTAGTGGAGTGGAAGACACTTTGGGACTGCGTTATAGACTGTGGAGTTACCCCCTAGGGGGAGTGTTATTACGTGTGTGTTATTTCCTGCATATATATATAAACTGGTTATATACTCCTCGTGTATGTACTTATTGTATATGTGGGTCCTGTGTAGGCAACCTTCTACATTTCTAGAACCCTGCACAGGTGGAGGCGCTGCAAATCAGATCGAGCTGACGGACTCACCTCAGGTTCCCAACAAGCGGAGGCTCAGGCCTTTTGTGAACCTACAGGTATATGCACCACACCTGGTAACACATAGGTTTCCACCCACACACACTGTATCTGTGATTAGGATAGAGGGAATACCCGTTACACAAGTAAAAAAACACACAACAACATCTCCTTTTTTTAAGTACAGTTTGTGTGTGCGTGGGGGAGGGATGAAGGATTAGTTGTGCAGCAGTTCAAAGAAATTACATACTGTAGAGTAGAGTACAGTAATTTCAAATGGCAGTTCATCATAATAATTTGATCAATAAACCCCCAAATACAATACATAAAAAGCAAGTCACTTTATCTCCCTGTGCCTCAGGTACCAAAAACATACAGGAGATTGTGAGCTCCACGGGATAGGGAGGGACCTGTGCCTGCAAAATGTCTCTGGAATGCGCTACATATACTGTAACTAACAGCGCTATACAAAAACATGCTATTATTATTATTATTATAATATCAAGGTGATGCTCTGTGCAAATCAAATTCAAGAAGGGATTTTCCAAAACGTTGCTGTAAACAAAGCCTCAAAGCTCCCGTCTCAAAGAGAATTGCACGCAGGCGCAGTGAGGCTTTGTACTGTAGCTCGGCTATGGATGGATTAAGAACACAATGGCAAGATTCAGAAAATTAACGACTCTGTGGAGTGGGGGGGGGGGTTGGGTGACTCATGCGCAGTAAGCAGCTAAGCAGCTAAATAGCTCCCATCTGAAAAAGGATCACACGCAGGCACAGTGAGGCTTTGAAGTTCGGCTATGGACGGATTAAAAACACAATGGCAAGATTCAGAAAATTAACGACTCTGTGGAGAGGTAGGGGGTTGGGTGACTCATGCGCAGCAAGCAGCTAGCTCCCATCTCAAAGAGGCTTAGAGTACACGCAGGCGCAGTGAGGCGATTGATGCTCGGCTAGGGACGGATTAAAAACACAATGACTAACTTCAGAAAATGAATGAGACTGTGCAGGTGTCTGTCGAATGACTCTGTGGAGAGGGGGGGGTTGGGTGACTCATGCGCAGTAAGCACGTAAGCAGCTAAATAGCTCCCATCTGAACAAGGATTACATGCAGGCGCAGTGAGGCTTTGAAGCTCGGCTATGGACGGATTAAAAACACAATGGCAAGATTCCAAAAATTAAAGACAGCCGCATGAAGTTCAAAGCTAAAGACATACTTTAATTTCAAAAGGCAATTCATCATAATAATACACCCCCAAATACTGTACGTAAAAAGCACACAAATCAACCATGTGCTGTCAAACGCACAGGGTCGCAGACAAAAGCTACTGAACAGCACAGATTGAATATCGTAATACAGTAAAATGGTTTTTGCAGGCTTGTGGAGAAAAAAAAATTACAATAATTTTTTTTTTCACTCACTCAAGTGGTGGGCGAAGTTACAGGCGCATGCACAGTAAATTCCTGCTGTCAAACAGGAATGTGATTGAAACCAGACACAGGTTCAAAGGAATGGTGTGGGAGAGATGTACTGCATTGCACAGAAGATAAGAAGTTGAAATACCTTGCAGTGCAGTTAATTATCCCGAGCGAGGGGAGAGCGCTGTATATGCAGAAATGTGACACTGTTACAGTACAGTACTGTACACGCCTATGCGTTTCAACAATTTTCAAATGAGACATACTGTACTGTACTGCAGAACAGCACTGCAAATGCATGTATACTTTAAATATGCAAATTTACAATTACTGCGCGCGCACGCACAGACTGTGTACTGACGTAGTTGAACCGCGAAGGTATTAGACCTCCAAGACAACAGCTTGCAAATGCCCCCCTAAGTTTTTACACGGCATTGTAGTATTTATTTATTTATTTATTTATAAAATATTTTACCAGGAAGTAATACATTGAGAGTTACATCTCGTTTTCAAGTATGTCCTGGGCACAGAGTAAAACAAAATAATACATGGTTACAAATACAGTTACATAAATGAACAAGGTATACATTATATACAAGACGTTGCATGCACAGTTAAAGAAAATATATATTATGAGCGTATGAAACAGTTACAGACCAGATTAAAGTGTGAGACAGCCTTAGATTTGAAAGAACTTAAGCTGGTGGTGGATATGAGAGTCTCTGGTAGGTTGTTCCAGTTTTGGGGTGCACGGAAGGAGAAGGAGGAACGTCCGGATACTTTGTTGAGTCTTGGGACCATGAATAGTCTTTTGGAGTCTGATCTCAGGTGATAGGTACTGCATGTGGTAGGGGTGAGGAGCTTGTTCAGGTAGCTGGGTAGCTTGCCCAGAAAGTATTTGAGGGTGAGACAGGAAAGGTGAACTTTGCGCCTAGACTCTAGTATTGACCAATCTAGTTCTTTGAGCATTTCGCAGTGATGTGTGTTGTAGTTGCATTGGAGAACAAAACGACAAATTGAATTGTAGAGGGTGTCAAGTTTGCTAAGGTGGGTTTGAGGAGCCGAGCCATATACTATGTCTCCATAGTCAATAATTGGCATTAGCATCTGCTGTGCGATACGCTTTCTGACCAGGAGACTTAGGGAGGATTTGTTCCTGTAAAGTACCCCTAGTTTGGCATAGGTCTTGGTTGTCAGGGTATCAATGTGCATCCCGAATGTTAAGTGGGAGTCAAACCATAAGCCCAGGTATTTAAAACTAGTGACAGGTGTTAGGGTGGTTTTAGCGTTGGTTCTAATCAGGAGCTCAGTCACTGGAAGCTTTACAAATTTAGTCTTGGTCCCAAATACCATTGTTACCGTCTTGTCAGTGTTTAAAAACAGTTTGTTTTGGGAAATCCAGTTTTCGAGTCTCAAAAAGTCAGACTGAAGTATGTGTTGAAGGTCAGAGAGGCTATGGCTGTGTGCATACAGGATTGTGTCATCTGCATACATGTGTATTGAGGCTTCCTTACAAGCTGTGGGAAGATCATTAATGAACACTGAGAAGAGTAGGGGCCCCAGAACAGAGCCTTGCGGGACACCACAGGTGATATCCAGGGGGTTGGAGTTAGAGCCTGAGATGGACACATGTTGGGATCTTCCTGATAGGTAGGACTGAAACCAGTTTAAAGCATGTTTCCCTATTCCAGAGCTCTGGAGTTTGTTAAGCAGGATAACATGATCAACTGTGTCAAAAGCCTTTGCAAAATCTAGGAATACTGCACCAGTGAGTTGTCCCCGTTCCATTCCGTATTGCAGACAGCGAGAATAAAATGCTAATATCACGAGCGCAAAAATAACGCAGTTCACTCCGGACGAAAACGACACAAAACCGCACATAACCGGGATAATCTGAAAATCGCGGCTCTAGCCGATTTAGACTAAAGGCGGCCGCCGCTGTATCCCCCCCTGTATCCACAGTAATACACACCTGCAAGTAACAAGGAACGATGAGGGAGGATTACACGTGCAAATAAAGTAAATGAAAGTCACAATTGCAGTTAAGTTGCAAAAAAAACCAACGAATCAATTCACGTTTATTATTATTCAGAAATGTTATTCAATATATTTCTATTTTTTAAGAGCAGGGCCACACAATAAACACAACAGCATCTTTTTTATGTGCATGTTTGTTGTAATTGTGCAGCTCATGGAATAAAAATGTGACATCTGGTTCCTTTGTTTATGTAATCTAGCCTCACTGAAGGGGGCAGTAAATTCTATGGCTTACTGATTTGGGGATATTCGAGCTGGCTGAACAGCATGTAATTCTATAAAGCTATAGAATTAGCCTTCTTCTATGATTGTTTAGAGGCGTGTTATGACCTAGATTTCCTGTTCTCACTGTACAATGAAAGAAAGAAACAAATACTGTAGCAGTGTTTTTCAGATTTGTAGGTATAGCAGGTATGTTGCTATGGTGTTGGAAGAAAAAACCTAAATCACCAGCAGCAAAGTAATATATATTGAAATAGTGATGTCTTAAGGCCGGGGTATGCAAACGGAGGCGCACCACATACAGAGGCCCCGTGCTCTTCCAAAAAGCATTTAAATTAAATGTCGGGGGATCGCGCAAGGCCTCTGTTAGTTCTCTCACCTGATTTCTGCCGGCTTCTGGCGTCGCCTTGGTGACACAGCATCAAAAGAAACCACGGTGTAACGACATCGCATTGCCATAGCAACGTGATGTTGTATGACGTCATGATGTCAGAAATGCCGGTGACAAGTTAAGAGGGGGGGGGGGGGGGGGGCGAGCATGGGGGGATAGCAAGCAGGGCGGCGCAAACTAAAATGTTTGCGCACCCCTGTTTTAAAGGATTAAGCCCACTATGATCTTACCTTAAGTGTCACTCTCCATCTACAATTATTTAATACACAGTGGTCCTTTGTGAATTGACCTTGGTACTGAAGAAGTTGTATCTATTTAGGCGTTTCATATTAAAAACTAAATGCAAAGTGTTGGTGTTCTATTCCATTGTCCAGAGAGATCCAGAGATGAGTACACCACTGCAGTCCGTGTTCAAAAAGCCCAACATAACGTACGCTTATTTAATATGGTCAGCAATTAGTTCAGCAGATGATAAGATGGCCATAGTTGGTCAAATTTATCAATATTTTATCGAAAATTATGACTTTTACAAATTTTCACCAGATGCTCATGTGTGGAAGCGTGCAATAAGGAAAAACTTATGTATCGATCCGCGTTTGTTTCGTATTGCTCCTGCACCCGGAGTTACAGGAGGAGGGTATTGGTGTGTTGCCTCTGATTTTTCCAGTATCTTTGATCATGGAGAGATCAAAAGGCGAAAGGTCATGGTAAAACCAAATAAGAATCGTCAGTCCCAGGCAAGCAATGCGCCAGCGCCAGCACCGGCTTCCAATAACGGTCCGACCGTCTGTGAAAACCTGCAACCCTTGCTATCTGCCCCGCCTGGATACCTGCAGCCTAAGCAGGATTTCACATACAGATACCAGCAAGCTTGCATGTACCAAAGCGATTTTCAGCTTCATCAGCTGTCAACTACAGGTGTAGCAGGCCCGCTGTCACCTGTCAACTACGTGTATAATCAAGACTACGGGACTGGCAGTGGCTCGGCGCCAACCGAATGGCAATGTCTATGGTGGGTACAGCTGCCGTATGTAATTATTTTTTTACCATATCAATATCAATGCACAGTAAAGCGATTCTCCTGTAATGAATCGCTATGCTTATGGTTATTTAGTTCTTTTAGTCACAATTTGCCAAAATGTAGTCCAGCAATATCATTGGCTAAGCAGCTTCTACAGTAGATACTGAACAATTGGTGGACAGCTAGGCGCATGCACATTGGAAGCTTGTTGAAACGCATATGCGTCTCATCACATCTGGGCGCATGCGTGTATGTGAACAAGAGACGCCCCCCGAGAAAATTATTGTTGGGACTGACCGAGGGGACTGCGGGAACTTCTTTAGGGGACAGACTAATTTGAACCTGCCATTACAGTAATACTTGTATTTTTCTTCTTCAGAAAAGAAACTTTGTCATCACGTTGAGAACGGCAAATGGAGGGATTTCGATGGATATCGCTTTTTGTAACGATGCTTGCACACTGCTGAATCTGAATCAGTGCCATTTTTATTGATTAGGATAGAATTACTGTGAGCTTTATAGTATATTGTATACCACACTAGTTATACATCTGTACACCCATTTTGGAGGGGTTTGCTGACGTGCTCCGTCACCGCTATCTTTAGAGATTTTATATTAGTTTTAATTAGTTTAGGAGATATCAATTAGATGTGTATATATATATATATAATAAATAATTTTTTGTTTTGTGTTTTAAACCTTCTGGCACCCATATGGTTTGATATACAATTGTTTATACTCAGAGTTATAATTTAGTTGAGTGCAAACTAATGGGATTTCTTTCTGCTGGTCATCTCTGACCTACCCTACCAGCTTTATAGAAAACCTGAAACAGTACAATACTTTTTTAAATACTGTACTGTATAATAAACCCCAAAAATAAAAAGAATGCATGTATTCTGTACATGTATTACAGTACAGTATGTGTGTTCTAATAATACTAATAATGCGTTTTAATACTGTTTTGATGTAATGCGCATGCCTACAGTATACAGTACAGTACTGTACAGAATGCCTCATGCCTCATTGAAACGCAAAGGAGACACAATGAAACAATTACAATTTAAAACAAGCAGCATTTTTTTATTGGTGGAGTAAGTAAGTAACATTCATGGTGTACTGTAAGTAAAAAAATTTAAGAATACAATTTAAAAACAAGCAGCTTTTTTTTAAATTAAAGTACAGCAACTGAAAACATTTAAGAATACAATTTAAAACAAGCAGGCTTTTTTTAATTAAAGTACAGCAACTGAAAACAATTAGGAATACAATTTAAAAAAGCAGCATTTTTTTAAATTAAAGTACAGCAACTGAAAACAATTAAGAATACAATTTAAAACAAGCAGCATTTTTTTATTAAAGTACAGCAACTGAAAACAATTAAGAATACAATTTAAAACAAGCAGCATTTTTTTATTAAAGTACAGCAACTGAAAACATTTAAGAATACAATTTAAAACAAGCAGCATTTTTTTTATTGAAGTACAGCAACTGAAAACATTTAAGAATGCAATTTAAAACAAGCAGCATTATTTAAATTAAAGTACAGCAACTGAAAACATTTAAGAATACAATTTAAAACAAGCAGCATTACAGTTACAGCAAGTGAAAACATTTACAGGTGTATGGTGTACAGTAAGTAAAAACATTGACAGTATGAATACAATCCAATCATGCAGTGAATTCGATCACCAGCAGATCGTCCTTCCAGGGAAGATGCCTTGTATGCCGCAAAATGCCATTTATGGAGTCTCTCACGATTTTCATTAAATGATCGCTAATTGAAAAATAGCGCCGCAATTCCTCCACAATAGTCTTTCGGGAAGAGCCTTTTTGACGCGATTGACTTCGTAGTTTATATTGTGGGCCCACCCGCAGTACACCGCGTAGGGCACGTGGTGCTTGAAAATGTACATGGCATGTTTCTGGGCTACACCACCACTTGCAAACCTATACTTCTCCCTGACTGGCTGGGACAGCTCGCGCAAGATGATGTTGGACACCGTCTCAATGCAAGCGTATGTGGTTGGGATTCTGGGAGCGGGTGTGCTTCTGGAAGCGAGTGTGCGTCTGGGAGCGGGTGTGCTTGTGGCGGAGGGCGAGGGTGGGTTGTCTGGGAGGATGCTTTCCTCCGGTCTTGGTCGCCTTGTCAGTGCTGTCGCCTGGCGCAAACTCACGACAACTCTGTCACTCGCGCAAACTCCGTTCCCGACCTACAGCAATTACGCTGAAGCAGGAGGACCTGCTTGATTTTCTGTTGCCGACTCCCTGCTTGGACTACGTTTACCCTGATGTCTCCAATCTTGACCCTGGCTCGTCCACTGACTATACTGTTCTCTCCAATCCTGAACCTGGCCTGTTTGACTATGAGCTTCGCACTCCGGACCAGTTTGCGCGGTCTTAGGTCGGTGATTTCATAACCCAGCCTCAGCCACGCGGTCCGGCCCCGGTTTGTGGCGAGCACAACCATAACACTGGACAAGGGCAAGCTCAGATACAGATCATCGAGTGTGAGGCTATGCAATGTGTGTCACCTTTTATACATGGCGCCAAGGTGCAGGTGTTAAAAGTGGGCGTACTCTAATGTGACTTATTAAAGTATAAATACACCATCCATTTTGTGGATTCACTGCACATTGAATACACATCGACTAAACATCAAATATACATTCTTGTGCTTGTATTTCTTTCTACACGCAGCGATGCCTGTTAAAAAGATTTCTAAGGATCTCAGCATGAGAATAAAGGAGATATACACGAGAGGACAACGAATTGCAGATATTCAACGCTGGTTAAGTACTTCTGGCCTCGTTGTACCAGAAGCCACCGTGAGCTTTCATGCCCACGGAAAGACCAAAAAAGTCACGAGGACCGCAACGGTAACTGCCGCGCAAGTACTGTAAAGTATTTTGAATACTGTACACTGTATGTTTTCTGTAGCAATAGCACTTTTATTGGTTAGATGGCTAATTGTTTTTAACAGAATCATTTTCCTAACAATTATTAGATAAACTGTACTGTACAATTTTTTTTGTGTTACACCTCCTTCCTCTATTATCATAATTGCATTCCTACATTCTTATAATCAATTCTACAGTATTTGAAAGTGAGTTGCACCTCTTTCCTTAATTATCACACTTCATTATTACTCATTATGACTCACGCACTCACAACCCCCTCATTACAGTACACAGTTTACTCACATTCTGACACACACACACACACACACACACACACACACACACACACACACACACACACACACACACACACACACACACACACACACACACACACACACACACACACACACACACACACACACACACACACACACACACACACACACACACACACACACACACATTAAGTACCATTAATATTATATCTGTTATATATATACTGTATGTTATATACCTTTTATACTGTATAAATATATACAGGTAAACCCTGTTATAGCGTGACCCATTATAACGCGAAATGGTTATAACGTGGTTTTCACGTGGCTCCCGTTTAAAATAAATAAATAAAAAAAAATTTAAATGTAATTTTTTTTTTATTTTTTAAATTTTTTTTGCACACTGCACACACTGCACTCTCTCACTGCACACACTCTCACTGCACACACTCTCAGTGCACACACTCTCACAGCACACACTCTCACTGCACACACTCTCACTGCACACTGCTCACAGCACACTGCACACACTCCCAGCACACACTCTCACTGCACACACTCTCATTGCACACACTCTCACTGCACACTGCTCACAGCACACTGCACACACTCCCAGCACACACTCTCACTGCACACACTCTCACTGCACACACTCTCACTGCACACACTCACTGCACACTGCACACACTCCCAGCACACACTCTCACTGCACACACTCTCACTGCACACACTCTCACTGCACACACTGCACACACTGCACACTGCTCACAGCACACACTCTCACAGCACACTCTCACAGCACACAGCACACTCACAGCACACAGCACTCACAGCACACTCACAGCACTCAGCTCTCACAGCACACAGCACTCACAGAACACAGCACTCACAGCACAATCTCACAGCATACAGCTCTCACAGCACACAGCACTCACAGCACACTCTCACAGCACTCACAACACACTCTCACAGCACTACACCACACCTCCCACTCCCCCTCCCTACCTTTGGTGTCGGCTGCTGAGATCGGAGCGGAGCTGGCATCAGGAGGAGGGGGGGAGGTGTCAGGAGGAGGGGGGGTGTCGGGAGGAGGGGGGGTGTCGGGAGGAGGGGGGGGTGTCGGGAGGAGGGGGGGGTGAGTGAGGACTGGATTGAGTCACTGGATTGGTGAATGAAGATCATCCGGAAGTAGTTTGAAAAGGCTGCAAGTACTGATCGGTGTGCTTTAAAATACACATCCCCAATAGCAACTGTGCAGTCGCAAAGGAAACCAAACTCCCGCTGCATATTCAGCTGCTGAAGCAGCACTAGACTGTGGCTAGATGGGTCCATGGTTTCCACAATGCCTCTCGCGCGCCGCCCGCTCACCGTGCACAGCAAAAAAAAAATGCGCAGCCTGGGACTCAGAGGGCCGCATGGGCTATGCCGCGGAGGGCCGGTAGGTGTGGAGGCCTGGGGGGGGAGGAAATGGATGCCGGTGGTGGGAGGTAAGGAGCAGGTTGCGGCTGGACTCGCCGTTGCTAGGGGACGTGTAGGGCTTCCGGCCACCTCTTCCTTCCTTCCCTCCCTCCTCACTCCCTCCCTCCCGATCAGGCGCGGCGGCCATTTTTTTTTAAAATTAGCGCGACCCCGGGTCTAGCGCGGTCAGATCGGGTGGCCCCCGAGGACCGCGCTATAACGGGGTTTACCTGTATTGTTATCGCTGTATATTTATATAACTCTATTTTATATCTATTATTATTGTTATCGCTGTATATTTATATAACTATTATATTACAGTATTATATATATTTAGCCATACTGTAGGCCTGAGCATAAATTATGTACTGTACTTGTGGGCTACTGTAACGTATTGTTGTTTCCTGTAGGGAGACAACTCTTCTGGTTGACCAAATAAGTGAAGAGAATGATGAGAAGAGTGCCTTGAGGGTCAAAGACACTGCATAAAAATCACAATCTTACCGTATCAGAGACCAGCATCAAGAAGATGAGACACAGAATTGGATGGAAATATGGACGTGTGAGATTAGTACTGGACAGTACAGGAGGTAAAAGTGTGGTTTAATAAACTGTACCTATAAAATTATTCCTTGTCATTACAGAGCGTACCCTATGATAAGGGACGTCAACAAGATCAAGAGAGTGGTCCAGGCACAGGCATGGATTGACAGTGGTGAAACTTTTCAGGATTTCATATTTACTGACGAGTCTACTGTATCGCTGGAGAGATTTGCAACCTTTGCATTCCACAAAAAAGGACGCATATCTATGAAGCCGCGTCCAAAACACCCAGTGAAGATGCATGTGTGGGGTGCCATCTCTAGACATGGACCAGGATGCACTGTCATCTTTGATGGTAAAATAAGGCCCAAACTCACACGCTGTTGCCTTATGCACTGTACTGTACTAGTGTGCATTATTTTGAGCACTTTTCTTTTCTTGCAACAGGAATCATGAATAAAGCTTTTTTCCAAAAGCAAATAGTGCCAGAGATTGTGGAATACATCACATGTGAATTCCCAGATGGTCACCGTTTCTACCAGGACAACGATCCAAAGAACACCGCATCAATTGCGCATATTCTTGCCTGCGGGTATCAACTGACCCTGGTTCGTCCTGACCTGAAGGTGTGGATACACATTTCGATTCATTACATTAATCTAAACAGTACAGTACACGTACCATTGTAAACCTCACAAGTCTACACTACAGTAGTTTCTGTAGTTGCCAAGAAGGGCTAATCAGATTAACATATTAAATTCGAGAAAGGATTATCACACGTGCACATGCGTTACCCTAAACAAAGCCTCAAAGGGTTGGAGGGGGGTGGGTGGATGAGTCATACTGGTCTCTGCATTAATAATCAACAAGGTCCCAAAGAGAATTGCACGCAGGCGCAGAGATGTGACACCAGGCTCGGGACAATTAAAAACACAAAGCCAACCATTAGAACATGAATGGTCTGTGTCGATAAGAAGAAATCAAATCCTTGAGCCTTGTGTGTGTTAAAGCTGCATGAAGGATTAGCTGTACTGTCGTTCAAAGAAATATTTTCAACAGGTCATCGTAATGTTTTTATCCCCACACCCACACCCCCAAATAAATTAAAATCACATAAATAAAGCATGTGCATGACTAGTGTCGCATTAAAAAGCTAGAGTGCCGATTGAATATCAGAATACCAAGAATTTTTATGCAGGCACTTGTCTGGAATCGAAACAAAAAAAAACACACACAAAAAAAAAAGTTCAGACTTGAACTTCTAAATGAATGTGAAGTTTAACACGCATGCGCATAAATGTGACACCAGGCTCTGAACGTTATACATGCATGAATGTGATGACATGTTCGGGAAGATTGAAGCCAGAAAGCCATAAATTCCAAGGAATGGTGTGGGAGATGTGTACTTTAGATAAGAAGTTGAAATACAGTAGTACTTTAGCCTTGTGTGTGTGCGGGGGCGAGAGGGAGAGCGCTGTACATTATGCGCCGAAAATGTAATACTGTAACACGCCTATGCGTTTCATTTTAAAATTAAAGTACTGCGCGCGCACACAGACTTGCAGAGAATGTACGGCTGTACTGTACTGTAGGTTGAATTGCTATTAGAATTTTAAGACAACAGCTCGCGAATGCCCACTTGTGTTTTTAGACGGTATTGCAGTATAGCAGACAGCGCTAAAAATCCGAGCACTAACATACCGAAAACCGCTACGGAAAAAAAGAAAACAGATCACATCTGGCCGCGTCTTGTCAGAGCATTAGGATAACGGCCGCAGCTGTACTATCCTGAAATATGTCTACCAGTGTTATTGTGCTGTGGCCACATATAGTAATAAGACAAGCTGAACCAAGAAGCAATTATGCAATCTCAATGAGTTACTGTAGGTTTCTATCTAAAAAAACACAAGAGACAAATATAGATCATTAAGAGTAGAACATGCTAGGAAGAGCAGCTAGTGTAAGTAAGTGGGGCAGGGTTCACAATGTGTAGGCAACAGCACAGTCTGTTATTATCTAGGCTCCCAGTAATGTTTAGGCACCTGACTGTGCATGTAATTTTAAAATTGCTCGATTTGAATGGGGAAAGTTTGTGTTGTACTGTAATTCACTCTATGGTGTCAAATGTGTAGTAATGCGGTTAGTGTATTACGGTTCAATACTAGCCTCATTAACATTAACTAATCGGGGCTCTGGTAGCTAAAAATAGGAAGATAGAGGGAAGCTGGAACCTCATTACAGGTACAGAAGATTTGGTTACCGAGAGGGGATGTGTTCTATCAAAATGTCTGCTGGAGTTGGGGTCAGGATCTAAATTAAGGCAGAAGTTTAAATAGATTTGTAGACAGTCAATTTTTAACTACCTTATTCACTATAATTATGCTGGGCTTTCATATCAACAAGGACCAGAGGGAGTTTAATACCATAATCCAGAGTCCTCACCGTGCACAGCAAAAAAAAAATGCGCAGCCTGGGACTCAGAGGGCCGCATGGGCTATGCCGCGGAGGGCCGGTAGGTGTGGAGGCCTGGGGGGGGAGGAAATGGATGCCGGTGGTGGGAGGTAAGGAGCAGGTTGCGGCTGGACTCGCCGTTGCTAGGGGACGTGTAGGGCTTCCGGCCACCTCTTCCTTCCTTCCCTCCCTCCTCACTCCCTCCCTCCCGATCAGGCGCGGCGGCCATTTTTTTTTAAAATTAGCGCGACCCCGGGTCTAGCGCGGTCAGATCGGGTGGCCCCCGAGGACCGCGCTATAACGGGGTTTACCTGTATTGTTATCGCTGTATATTTATATAACTCTATTTTATATCTATTATTATTGTTATCGCTGTATATTTATATAACTATTATATTACAGTATTATATATATTTAGCCATACTGTAGGCCTGAGCATAAATTATGTACTGTACTTGTGGGCTACTGTAACGTATTGTTGTTTCCTGTAGGGAGACAACTCTTCTGGTTGACCAAATAAGTGAAGAGAATGATGAGAAGAGTGCCTTGAGGGTCAAAGACACTGCATAAAAATCACAATCTTACCGTATCAGAGACCAGCATCAAGAAGATGAGACACAGAATTGGATGGAAATATGGACGTGTGAGATTAGTACTGGACAGTACAGGAGGTAAAAGTGTGGTTTAATAAACTGTACCTATAAAATTATTCCTTGTCATTACAGAGCGTACCCTATGATAAGGGACGTCAACAAGATCAAGAGAGTGGTCCAGGCACAGGCATGGATTGACAGTGGTGAAACTTTTCAGGATTTCATATTTACTGACGAGTCTACTGTATCGCTGGAGAGATTTGCAACCTTTGCATTCCACAAAAAAGGACGCATATCTATGAAGCCGCGTCCAAAACACCCAGTGAAGATGCATGTGTGGGGTGCCATCTCTAGACATGGACCAGGATGCACTGTCATCTTTGATGGTAAAATAAGGCCCAAACTCACACGCTGTTGCCTTATGCACTGTACTGTACTAGTGTGCATTATTTTGAGCACTTTTCTTTTCTTGCAACAGGAATCATGAATAAAGCTTTTTTCCAAAAGCAAATAGTGCCAGAGATTGTGGAATACATCACATGTGAATTCCCAGATGGTCACCGTTTCTACCAGGACAACGATCCAAAGAACACCGCATCAATTGCGCATATTCTTGCCTGCGGGTATCAACTGACCCTGGTTCGTCCTGACCTGAAGGTGTGGATACACATTTCGATTCATTACATTAATCTAAACAGTACAGTACACGTACCATTGTAAACCTCACAAGTCTACACTACAGTAGTTTCTGTAGTTGCCAAGAAGGGCTAATCAGATTAACATATTAAATTCGAGAAAGGATTATCACACGTGCACATGCGTTACCCTAAACAAAGCCTCAAAGGGTTGGAGGGGGGTGGGTGGATGAGTCATACTGGTCTCTGCATTAATAATCAACAAGGTCCCAAAGAGAATTGCACGCAGGCGCAGAGATGTGACACCAGGCTCGGGACAATTAAAAACACAAAGCCAACCATTAGAACATGAATGGTCTGTGTCGATAAGAAGAAATCAAATCCTTGAGCCTTGTGTGTGTTAAAGCTGCATGAAGGATTAGCTGTACTGTCGTTCAAAGAAATATTTTCAACAGGTCATCGTAATGTTTTTATCCCCACACCCACACCCCCAAATAAATTAAAATCACATAAATAAAGCATGTGCATGACTAGTGTCGCATTAAAAAGCTAGAGTGCCGATTGAATATCAGAATACCAAGAATTTTTATGCAGGCACTTGTCTGGAATCGAAACAAAAAAAAACACACACAAAAAAAAAAGTTCAGACTTGAACTTCTAAATGAATGTGAAGTTTAACACGCATGCGCATAAATGTGACACCAGGCTCTGAACGTTATACATGCATGAATGTGATGACATGTTCGGGAAGATTGAAGCCAGAAAGCCATAAATTCCAAGGAATGGTGTGGGAGATGTGTACTTTAGATAAGAAGTTGAAATACAGTAGTACTTTAGCCTTGTGTGTGTGCGGGGGCGAGAGGGAGAGCGCTGTACATTATGCGCCGAAAATGTAATACTGTAACACGCCTATGCGTTTCATTTTACAATTAAAGTACTGCGCGCGCACACAGACTTGCAGAGAATGTACGGCTGTACTGTACTGTAGGTTGAATTGCTATTAGAATTTTAAGACAACAGCTCGCGAATGCCCACTTGTGTTTTTAGACGGTATTGCAGTATAGCAGACAGCGCTAAAAATCCGAGCACTAACATACCGAAAACCGCTACGGAAAAAAAGAAAACAGATCACATCTGGCCGCGTCTTGTCAGAGCATTAGGATAACGGCCGCAGCTGTACTATCCTGAAATATGTCTACCAGTGTTATTGTGCTGTGGCCACATATAGTAATAAGACAAGCTGAACCAAGAAGCAATTATGCAATCTCAATGAGTTACTGTAGGTTTCTATCTAAAAAAACACAAGAGACAAATATAGATCATTAAGAGTAGAACATGCTAGGAAGAGCAGCTAGTGTAAGTAAGTGGGGCAGGGTTCACAATGTGTAGGCAACAGCACAGTCTGTTATTATCTAGGCTCCCAGTAATGTTTAGGCACCTGACTGTGCATGTAATTTTAAAATTGCTCGATTTGAATGGGGAAAGTTTGTGTTGTACTGTAATTCACTCTATGGTGTCAAATGTGTAGTAATGCGGTTAGTGTATTACGGTTCAATACTAGCCTCATTAACATTAACTAATCGGGGCTCTGGTAGCTAAAAATAGGAAGATAGAGGGAAGCTGGAACCTCATTACAGGTACAGAAGATTTGGTTACCGAGAGGGGATGTGTTCTATCAAAATGTCTGCTGGAGTTGGGGTCAGGATCTAAATTAAGGCAGAAGTTTAAATAGATTTGTAGACAGTCAATTTTTAACTACCTTATTCACTATAATTATGCTGGGCTTTCATATCAACAAGGACCAGAGGGAGTTTAATACCATAATCCAGAGTCCCACATTTACATAGAGCAAGCTGATCTGTAGTCAGCTTGTTGGTTGCTGACAAAGCAGAACTGGCTAAGAGAAAAAGACATGACATTATATTCAGTGGCAGATTACCCATTAGGCCGATAGACATGGGCCTAAGGTGGCAGAATTTGGAGGCGGTGTGCGTGTTTGACGCTTGCCTCCTGAGTGCTATTGGCGTTTGCCAGCTGCTTGTGCACATGCAGCACGTGCGCATGCGTGGATGGCAAGCTCCAAACTCGCATGCGCGGCCCGCGTGTGCCGATCATGCATGTGCGTGGCCGACAACGTGATATCACACGGTGTGACGTTGCCATGGCAACGGCACGGCATTGGTGGAGGAGAGTAGCACCAGGTAAGGGCCTAAGGGCGGCATTTTTTTAAAATCCAACACGGATTATATTCGTACTTTACTTGTGTACTTTAAAGCAGGGCTCTTTAACTGGCTGCCACAAGGGGCTTTGATGCGGCCCTTGGGTTCTCTGCTTCTGCTAATTTCATAAGTTAGGGCAAGCAGAGAATGAACTCCAAGGACCGATGCTCCAAATGTATGCAAATAGATTCTACAAAGTCCACAATAAAGATAATAAAGATGAAATAAGCGCTACCAATCAGTTTCCTGAATCCTGAAAGTATATACCGGGGAGTAAGACTGTGCACACAGGACTCAGCATCAGGACGGGGCTATAATATGGTAAGGAGACAAACACACAGTAATGCCGTGTTCCTTGCATGGAACAATGTAACCGGCAAACCACTGCTAATCTCCGCCACTACCCTCACGCATCCCGGCGTCCCATGCACAGCCAAACAACCCCGCAAAGAGTGAGTACTCACAATCTTGACTTGTCGAGTTCAATCCTCAAACACTGTAAGTGGGAAATCAATCAGGGCGCTATAGAGCGTGCTCCAGCCGGATAATCAGGTAAGAAGGTATTTGCTTTGGTGGTTCATAACTCACCGTGGGGGTACAATCAAATGTGTCTAAACACAATTAGAAAAAAGGCACTAAATAAACAGCCTTTTTTCTAATTGCGTTTGGACACATTTGATTGTACCCCCACGGTGAGCTGTGAACCGCCAAAGCAAATACCTTCCTAATTTCATAAGTTGCTTATGTAGCCAAGTCCACGGTTACCTCCCTCACCTCCGCTGTGCGGCCGAGAGTTGTGGGGGCGATCGCGTTGCCGACGGCTCATCTGAGATGGGGGCTAGTGCAGGCAGCACTCCAGAGGCCCCGCGGAGGTATGCGAGCGTAGGGTGCTGCCATGTTAGGAATACTGGTGCATGCGCAGGAAGCAGCGGCCATTACATGTCGGCTGGCAGTTAGTTTGAGCACGAAGGTTGGCCAATAGGAGAAGGGCTCTAGGCGGGGACTACATATCCCATGAGCCTCTGTGGAGTTACCTGGCCTCAGATGGCCAATAGGGTTGCGCAGTGGGTGGGTGGGTGAATGACAGTGGGTGGGTGGGTGAATGACAGTGGGTGGATGGGTGAATGACAGTGGGTGGATGGGTGAATGATAGTGGGTGGAGGATGGGTGGGTGAATGACAGTAGGTGGGTGGGTTGGTGGGTGAATGACAGTGGGTGGGTGGGTGAATGACAGTGGGTGGGTGGATGAATGAGTTTTAATGATGGTGGGTGGGTGAATGACAGTGGGTGGGTGAATGACAGTGGGTTTGGGTGGATGGGTGGGTGAATGACAGTGGGTGGATGGGTGAATGACAGTGGGTGGGTAGGTAAATGACAGTGGCTAGGTGGGTGAATGACAGTGGGTAGGTGAATGGCAGTGGGTGGGTGAATGATGGGGGGTGGGTGAATGGCAGGGGGTGAATGACAGTGGGTGGGTGGGTGAATAACAGTGAGTGGGTGAATGACAGTGGGTGGGTTGGAGACAGTGACTGGGTGACAGTGACTGGGTGGGTGGGAGACAGTGACTGGGTGGCAGTGACTGGGTGGGTGGGAGACAGTGACTGGGTGGGTGAATGAAAGTGACTGGGTGGGTGGATGACAGTGACTGCGTGGGTGGGATACAGTGACTGGGTGGGTGGGAGACAGAGACTGGGTGACAGTGACTGGGTGGGAGACAGTGACTGGGTGACAGTGACTGGGTGGGAGAGAGTGACTGGGTGACAGTGACTGGGTGGGAGAGAGTGACTGGGTAACAGTGACTGGGTGGGTGACAGTGTGGGTGACAGTGACTGAGTGGGTGACAGTGTGGGTGACAGTGACTGGATGTCAGTGACTAGGTGGGTGACAGTGACTGGGTGGGTGACAGTCAGTGACAGTGGGTGACAGTGACAGTGGGTGACAGTGGGTGACAGTGACTGGGTGGGGGGACTTACCTTGACCGGGTGGGTGCAGCTTGCCGCTGGACGCTTCCCCCTCCTGCCCCCGATATCCCTGCGACAGCTGCCAGGGATGGGAGATGGGCTCGGGGGGAGGGTCACAGGATGTGGACTCAGGGGGTGCGTGGGAGGTGGGCTCGGGGGTCGTGTGGGAGGTGGGCTCGGGGGGCACGCAGGATGTGGGCGCAGGGGACGCACGGGAAGCTGGCCGCGGGGGGAAGTTGGCCACAGGAGGATCTGGTTCTTCCCCCTCCGTCCCACGTTGGGAGTGGGGTCGGGGGGAGGGGCCGCAGGAGGTGCTGGTACTTCCCCCTCCATCTCACGTTGGGAGCGGGGGGGAGCGGGCCGCAGGAGGAGCTGGTATTTCCCCTCCATCCCACGTTGGGAGCGGGGGGGGGGGAGCGGGCCCTGCTTGCCCAGCGGGACCGCAGGGAATTGCCACCATTTTTTTAAACTTTTTTTTTTTTAAATGTATTTAATTAACTGGGGCCCAGCCAGTACCCTTTGTGTCCCCCCCCTGTTGGCGGCCCTGGCCCCAGGCTCCCAGTGGCGGAGGCTCAGATCTCTGTTAGCCAGCAGGTAGAGATAGCTCCCGTAGACTCGTCTAGTCAGAAGGAAAGAGGGCTACACTTGCTTAGTAAAGATTTTTACACTGAAACATCTGTATGCTCATGTACCACATATATTTCTATTACCTTAACTTACAAGTGTGTTATACATGCTTTCAAAATGTTGAAATATTGTAATTTTTGTGGTCTTTAAATGACATTACAATAAACTTGTAATCCTTCTACTCCTAAATGTTTTCTGGTTCCTTTGGAGAACCAATTGAAGTGTGTCTACAGATGCAGTCCCCGTTTATGGCAGATCCTCTGTGCGGCTCCCGTGCGGGAACTCCGTGCGAGCAATTCACCCGGCTTTTTCAAGCATCGTGGGTGGACGCGCCGTGGGGCAGCACAAAATCACCCATGGGCAGCTCGCGAAGACGCTCTATGAGAGTTCCTGGAGCGTGCGCCAAAACCGGAGACTGCATCTGTATATTCGTATTGATCTTTAATTGCAATTCCAGAAACACACTAATGGATGAAAAGCTCTGGCAGCTAGAGACACTTTTTTATGACAGGATGCAAATCATTCATTAAACCTTCAATTCATAATCGACCATAGACAAGAAGCAAATAATGAATACTTTACAAGAGTACTCCGCGTGAGCCTATATTTTCGTGTTTAATTTGCTTCTAATAGCTTTCCCACATACACCCCTGTATGCCCAGCGGGGAACGCATTACTAAGCAGATTACCAACCAATGGGAGGTCCCTGAAGTGTTTTACTACTGAACATCAAGGCTGTTTTCTCACAACTTCCCCCACAATCACTAAAAATGTAAAAAAAGCAACTCTTTTTCTGGATGTATTCCATAATTATGCATTTTTAAATGCTTTTAAGGTCTACCTATGTTATGTGCAGCTTGGGAAGTTACATTTATAGCTTAGGCTCAAAGTGAATTGACTGCATGTTTAATGCGTTGAACATAGCTGTTTGACAACTTAACATTTTTTTTTCTTAACCAATGCTTTGGAGGGATTTTACAATCTTTATTTAATCTCTCATATGCTGAAGAGATTGTTTTTATGAGGTCCAATTTTATTATGTACAAATTACGAGTGAACAGTAATTATGAAGCCATCATCAGTCAACCATATGTAGCCCTGTGTGGTTTGGGCTATAGGTCTGCCCTCCTCCTGGCAGTAATCCCTGCGTAAGGGCAGATTTGCCAGGATCAATCATGGGGTTTCCCCATTTCAGGCAGTACACTGAGGCAGTGAAGGCAGGTCATCAGGCTCTGTGTTCAATCAGAAGACACAGGGGCTGTGCCTGTTGGAGCTACTTAGGGTATTGCCATTTCCTATTTAGTGTGAGTCTGTCCCTGGAATGAGAGGGACATGGGTGACACAGACCAAGCTACCAGGTCTGGCAGGCTTGAAGCCTCCCTACAGGGAGTGAGAATGCAACCCATACCTCCTACCCTGCTTAGAGGGTAGGGGAGGAGCTAGACCCACTCTTGGTGCCCTGGGCCAGGAGTGAGGTCAGGGACATCCTGAGGGAAGACAGTCTGCAGTGTAACCTGTCTACTGAGAAGAGACAATAAAGAGCTTGCACTTTTACCTATACTCCTGCCTGAGAGTGAAGTGTATCGGGAGGAGGGGAAGGAGAACTCTTTGTAGGTACTTCACCCCATACAGCGGGGGGCTGCAGGAGATGGAGGTGCTGCATCAGTAGAAGTGATGGAGGAACAACCCCAGAAGCCTGTCCTGTTCTCCTCCATGTCATTGCGGGAGACTCAGGGACCCCTGTTGCCAGCAGGTATGCACTACTCTGAAACATGTAGCCTGAGCATTAGACTCCCTAGGAGACCCTATCTGAGATTGTGGGGAGTGAGGGTTACACATATAAACATAATTATGTGATAACTATGAATTGAATGGGACGAAGGAAGAGGAATGCATATAGGTAACATTTTAACTTGATCCTTCCACTGCCAGAGTCCAGCAATGCATTGAGCTGCAATGTATACCTGGCCCCTGTGGAAATGAAAGGGATGATTTAATCTATTAACGAAGCCAATTATACTGATCATTGTGTATGCCCCTCTATAAGTGAGTTATTGCCTCATTCGCTGCCCCTTTCTATTAACTCGTGTGCTGAAGCAAGGAGAGCAAAGTAATGTGAAGAATTGACACTAAGGGGCTGATTTGGATTCTTCAGCAAATTTAGAATAGGTCCCTAAACATACATTTTAAAATCACTGACAAATCAATGAGAATCGACTGAATTCTCTGAGACAGCTGATGCTACAAAATGAGTGAGACTGACTTTAAATCTGTCACACGAGGCACAGATCTGCTTATCCTGACTACCTCTTGCAACTGTACATATAAGAATTTACAATTTGTCTTTGTTCATAAACAATCCGTGGTTAAACAATATCAGTGAAAACATAATTTGGCTAAAGATAACTGCTGCAACACTGTTAAACACGGCAAAGTAAACTCCAAAACTGGACAGCCTTCAGTGATGAGAATAATACAGTATATATTTTAGTTAGATACTCTTAAAAAACTCAAAATGTGACTCATGAAAGGTGCAGAAGTGTGTCTACAGGCTGCTTCCACCAATTAGTTCTTATAGGTGTGGCTGGAGTTTTTCAGAGTATCTAGCTAAAATATACTTTTTCCTCATCTGTGGAGACTGTCCAATTTTGTAGTCTGTTAACGTTTATACAGTAGGTGACCAGGATATCCATATGGATTTCAGGTATTGGACTGTAGAAAGACAACACTTCTCAAAAAAGGCACAAGAAGCATCACAAATCCCCAGAACCAAGCCAAGATGTCAGTAAAGTATAAAAAAAAACCCCACAGCAAACTAATTTACAAGCTTCTTTGGAGGCTCTCGGCGTGCAGCCGACCATGAGGTTGGAGATCAGGGAGCACACAAAGCATGTGACCAGGAAGATATGGCTGGGGAGGACGGCGAGTTCACAAGAGGGTTCATTGAGGATCTCTTTAAAAAGATAACACAATCATTTCAATCGGAAATCCGCTCGGCAGTCAAAGAATTTAAAGACGAAATTGCAGTTTTGAGCCAGCTGACCACAGATCTAGAGTCCAAAATGGAGGACTCCCTCCAGCTGCAAACACAAACAGAAAATGAAGTTCAGAAACTGAACTATGAAATCAAACTCCTCAAAGAAGCCCAGGAGGACCAAGAAAACAAGGAAAGGAGACAGAACATCAGAATCCGGAATATCCCAGAAGCTATTACTACGGAGGACCCCTATCTATACAGATTATTTAAAAACATTGATCTGTCGCTGGGAGAAAATGAGATAGAGATGGACAGGGCCCACAGGGCATTGGGCCATAGATCAGAAGACCCCAAAAGATGCAGGTGGATGTGATCGTCAAGATGCACCACTACACCACTAAAGAAAGAATCCTCAGAGGCTGCAGGGAAAGAGGGGACATACACTTTGAGAACAATAACCTCCAAATATTCAATGATCTTGCTGAAGAAACAGTGACCAGACGTGGAGACCTAAAACCACTGACCTCCCTCCTGAGAGAGAGGGGAATCAAATACAGATGGGGCTTCACATTCAAACTAATGGTCATGAAAAACAGAAAACAATTCGTAATGAGATACCCAGAAGAAACTCCAAAATTCCTGCATTCCCTCGGGATTATGCCACCACCGGACAGCACAAGCCCAAGGCCCAAACAGCAGAGACCAGAGCGGCAAGAAGCCCCACCACGCTCTTCATAGAGGCTAGCCTCACCGAACCACCAAAGACCCACAAGCAAGCTGTGGAACAGTGGGGCCAAACACAAACAAGATGGGTTAAAAATAAACTTTATTCCATGATGCAATCGTGGGGGGGACATGGAGGTAAATTCTGACGCATTTTGGCCACACGGGCCATTGTCAAAGAGCGAGTTTATTTTTAACCCATCTTGTTGGTGTGTGGTCCCACTGTTCCACAGCTGTGCTCCGCTTCCCTTCTTCGGATCACCTCTGCTATTGCTGCTTGGCGTGATGCACGCACATGGATGAATTGCCTAATATGTGAGTACTCTTTCTCTTCTTTATTTGGATGGGGGGACTATGACCTTTTATTGAGTGCGACTCCAGGGCCTTTGTCCCAGTGACATACCACTACAGGATCATTACATTACCTGACAGTTTAAGGATGTTACTACATGGACGGTTCATGCTTATACTATGCCTTAGGAGAATTATTTATGCACCAGGTCTATTAGACTTACGAGGCTTTATTATAATTAATCTGCTACGGGACTATACTTATCATTATGAAGTGTATGTGGATGTATGGTTCCTCTGCTACTGGGCACCGAAGTTTGGAATTCCTTCCAGTGTGGATGACCCACAAGCAAAGACAAGGAGCCGACCCCCCCCCCCCGCTCAGCGACTTACAGGAGACCCCAGCCTCAACAAAAGATTAAGAACAAGAATCACATCAAAATAAAACAAATCAAAAGGAAAAAAAAGGGGTCCAAATAGAAGCATAAAAACAAGATGCCTACCTCTCCACTCCTCCGAAGATCAACACAGAGCACACCTGATCCCACAAGCTGTGGGTCTCGCGGCTGAGCAACAAGGGTGCCCCAAGAAAGTTGGAACCCATGGGCTCAGGGGGCACATCTTTGCAGGATATGCTTTTTCCCTGCGCCAAGACACCCCACCCCATGCCCCGCAACTTCAGTGCCCCAACCCCCCCTCCCTCCATGCCCAGACTCCAGCACCCCTTCCATGCCCCAACTCCAGCTCCATACTCCGCGCCCATCCCCCAACCACCCCTCTGTGCCCTGCACCCCCCCCCCCACCAAAAAAAAACTGCGGGAGGACTAGACCGTGACCGCCCAGGGACTGGGGGTGGCTTCAGGTGGGATGCGGTGCCTGGGAGAGAGAAGGGCCATGGGTATCAGGTCGGGGGACATGTGGGGGGGGGGCCGCACGGGCATGCTCTTGTATGCGGAGTTTTAAACTGCGTTTAGTGCGGCCCACATATGCTCTACAGACTCATAGTGTAAGTAGACATTACGCTACCCATCACAACAAGGATCCCTCAACCCTCTTGTATAAAGGGATAAAGTTTATACCTCGGAGCAGACGAGGAGGGGATAGACTAAAAGATGTTTCAGTCCAAGAAACATACTGGATACAAAAGTTGGAAACATTAGGTCCAGATGGCCTTAATGAAAATATAGACCTCTGGTGTCTTTATTAAATTTATTATCTGTCTCGGAAAATAGATTTCACTTTTTATCTCTATAAGTTTTGTCTGAATTACTGATTCTTGCTGGACAGTATAAGCATAACTGCATTATTTCTTTTAGAAAACTAACTGCTTGTCTGTTTCATTTCAGAAACCCACCATTAATAAATATATATATATTTTTTATTTATTTTAATAATGTAATTTGTATGAGTTAGGTTGTTTAACAATGTTGTGCCTTGGTTAATAAAGATTATTATTTGTGTTACATGTATTTGTACCCTTACCATACCTGATGGAGTTAAACTTATCTGGCATGTAGGTCATTACGACCCATTTAAATCCACACATGTGGGAGTCACCGTGCTATGCACCGATTGGTTAATGCTCCAATTAAGCCAGACCTATCAGATATGATATTAGGGTATAAAATCCACATTTATTCAATGTATTAGTATCCCTGAAGAAGAAGCCTTCGCTTCGAAACGCGTTGGATAAATTTTTAGCTTATATATCACTTTTTATTACCTATCTGTATGCTAGCTATACTCTCTGATATTGCGTGGAGCCGAAATACTAGGCCTTTTCCCGCGATTGTGGACAGTGCGGTAAAAACATCCTCACTTTACGGCCGTCCTCACTTTGCGGCCGATCACCCAGGACATACGGGACACTTGAGGTAACAGCTTGCCCGAGAAGCTGTTGACCTCCATCGCCGACGGAGCCGGGTAACGAGGCTAGGAGAGATGAACGGAGTTCCCCTCGAGTGAAGCTCTTCAATTAGACTCCTGTAACCCAAAGAAGGACTCAAACGGAGGCTTGTCCTCAGCTGCAGAGTGTGCCGTGCTGCATTAAGGAAGATCCCCAGATGGTTGGCGGCAGATGCATCACCTCCACTCACTCATGTTTATGTACATGAAATGCTGGTAACTTTCTAATCTGATGTACGCAGATATCTTACCCTAAACAATATATATATATTACTTTGCATACTTCACTATGTGCGTTTGCGCTTTTGTTCCTTTTTTACAGTTGCTTTAGTGGTTCCTCTACCCTTACAACAGCTGCAGACGCCAGGTCTATATAGAGGTTGCATATTTATTTATTCTCACTTCACCAAGTGGTGTTTTATTTGGGTTATATATACAGTAGACCTTAGTAGTTAGCGCACTCATTTTATTTGTATATCTGTTTTCACATAATAGTGCTGCACCTATTCACTGTTTTTTATTCACTTAATTATCTGTGTATCTACATTAATCAGTATGGTGTGGAGTTTAAATGCATGCAGAGCCAAACGGGAGGAGGCTTTTGACCTCCTCTTTGCAGAGGAGCCCAAAATACCTAATGAACCCCCAAGTGAACAAGTCTCTATGAAAGAACATTTTAAAAACTTAGAGAAACTGCTAATAACTGAAAGCAAACAATGGTTCGAAAGAAGGACCATGCAGAGGTATTTAGATTGTGGTAGATTACCAAGGGGGCTACGCATTTTAAAAAACCCCACTTTTGGTAGGGACAACGAGCACTTCATGAAGGAGTGGATACGCATTCTGGATGAATGCTCTAATGATTTAGTAAGACTCATCATCTTTGAAAGGAGTAAATCACTCAAAGAGTTGGGAGCCCAAATAGAAGAACAGATTAAAAATATGGAGCCCCTTATCATTAATACAGATTGCTCTGAGTTGGAACATGATGTATGCGCCAACCTAGAACAACATGATGATGAGACAGCTAAGACAAAACATTTTAAATTTTTCCGAGACAAACATGATTACGATACTAACAAACAAAGAACTTGGGCCAAAGATGATAGTAAGGGCAAGGGAGCGGGTGGTAACAGTACAAATGACTCAAAGGGAGACTTGAGCGGTCGTCCTATTGAGAATATAGACCATTCACATCCCTACAGAACAAATGACCAACAAAGGGATAGAGGCAGGACACATGGAGGGTTTCATCATATGGATAGAAGAGAATATCCAAGAAGGGATAGATCATACCCTAGAAGGGAGGGACATCCCAAAAACCCAAACTATAAAGGAAAAAATTATGATGAAAACTATAATTATAATAGAAAAAGACAGATGAATCACCAGCAACAGAATGATTCATACTGGCCTCCAGCAAGGGCTAGAGAATATATACATGAAAGTCGCCCTGCCCCCTCCCCCTCTCCCTCTTCTCCTTCCCTTTTTTTAGAGATGATAAGGAAAAGGCATGGTTCCCCGGAGAAGGGGCTGAAAACATCAGAGAACCCCAAACAAACAACCCCAGGGTTAAAACTAAAAAGACCATTACCAGAAGAGGGAAAAGAGGAGGATCCTGGGTCCAAAAGAAAAGAATACTAAAAAGTCTAAACATTCCAATTGACAGAGGTATTTTTAACCTCTCTTCGGTCATCCTCACAGATGACCAAAAGAGAGTTCTTAGTAAAGGGCTCTCGTTCTCCATGTCCTGCGGAGCAAACTCGTTTCAATTATATAAAGACTTACACAAATTTATTAGAAACATCACACTGAAGAGACACTTTTTGAAAACAGAGAAGGAACCTAATGTTAACACAAACTTAACCCCTAGTCCAGAATTACAGCAGGATGATGATGTGTGTATACACACTCCATTTAGAGCCCAATCAAAATTTTACCCATATCAATCAAAGGGTAATCATGTAGACACCTTCTTTGATATGGTGAAAAATGACTTTAACAGCATCAATGACAGTGGAAGGGGCGGTATGATTAGACATAATCTTACTAGAGCCGAGAATCTTGCTCTCAAGTTCCTTAAGAACAATGAACAACTCATTATTAGACAGGCTGACAAAGGAGGAGGTGTGGTTTTACAAGATCGCTCTGTCTATGAACAGGAAGCACACCGACTCCTTTGTGACCCTGTCTATTATAGAAAATTGGCCTCAGATCCCACCAATGTTTTCCTAACTAAACTTAAGGTACTTCTTGATGAAGCCCTAACTCTAACAATTATTACGCAAAGGGAATATGATTTTCTCTATAATAACTCACCTAAAATACCGGTATTTTACCATCTCCCCAAACTGCATAAAACCCTGAATAATCCACCAGGTCGACCCATAATCTCGGGTATATCCTCACTGACCAAAAACCTATCTCAATATGTGGACTACTTCCTGCAGACTATTGTGGGGGAATTACCTTCCTATCTTAAAGATTCCTCCGCGGTATTAAATCTGTTTGCAAATTTTAAATGGAAGAAGTCGTACAGATGGTTAACGTGCGACGTACAAGCTCTGTACACGAGCATTCCACATAGTAAGGGTATTGCGGCGGTTGACGATTACCTGAGAAAAGATCTTAAGTTAAGTGATCTTAATAGATGGTTTATCCTCCAAGCCATTGAGTATGTACTCACCCATAACTACTTCCTTTTTCTCTCCCAGTTCTTCTTGCAGGTTTGCGGAACTGCTATGGGCACACGCTTTGCCCCCAGCTTCGCAAACCTGTACATGGGGAACTGGGAGGAACTTCACATCTGGAATAATAATCCATACAAACATCAAGTAGTGGTATGGCGACGCTATATAGATGACATTCTCTGTGTGTGGGAAGGTGATGAGGAGTCTGTTGACTGCTTTGTCAATTATCTTAACACCAACGACCTCAACCTGGTATTTACCCATGTCACGCACACAGAGAGTGTCACCTATCTTGATTTAAATCTAACGGCATCAGAGGTAGGAGTTACAACAACAACCCACTTTAAAAAGGTTGACACTAACACTCTTTTATTGGCCTCCAGTAACCATAAAAGATCTTGGATTACAAATATACCGGGAGGCCAATTTATGAGAGTTAGAAGGAACTGCAGTAATGAGGTTGATTTTGAGCAACAAGCTCAATTTCTCTTCTTAAGATTTATGGAACGGGGATATGAATATAAACATTTATTAATGGAACTAGATAAAGTTAGGAAACTAGATCGCCAAAAGATGTTGTTACCAAAAAATAAGAAAACAATGGAGACTAATGGAGATAAAATTACAGTCCCCTTTATCACCAACTATAACTCTATGCATAGACAAATAGAGGGGGTAATTAAAAAACATTGGGGTATTATAGCCACAGATCCAATTTTAAGTGGTCATATTAGTTCATCTCCCAGGTTTATATACAGGAAGGCTCATAGCCTGAAGGATGCGCTGGCACCAAGTGATATTGGGAAAAATATAGAACAAAAGTCTGGCCATTCTTGGCTAAGTAATAAACCACTAGGTAATTACACGTGTGGAAAATGCTGCACTTGCAAGTTTCTTCATCCAGTGAATAATACGTTTAAGTCCAATAAAACTAATAAGGTGTTTAATATTACAGACTTTATAAACTGCAACACGAGTTTTGTAGTTTATCTATTAGAATGCCCGTGCGGCCTGCAATATGTGGGCCGCACTAAACGCAGTTTAAAACTCTGCATACAAGAGCATGTGAGAAACATTAGGAATGCTCTACAGACTCATAGTGTAAGTAGACATTACGCTACCCATCACAACAAGGATCCCTCAACCCTCTTGTATAAAGGGATAAAGTTTATACCTCGGAGCAGACGAGGAGGGGATAGACTAAAAGATGTTTCAGTCCAAGAAACATACTGGATACAAAAGTTGGAAACATTAGGTCCAGATGGCCTTAATGAAAATATAGACCTCTGGTGTCTTTATTAAATTTATTATCTGTCTCGGAAAATAGATTTCACTTTTTATCTCTATAAGTTTTGTCTGAATTACTGATTCTTGCTGGACAGTATAAGCATAACTGCATTATTTCTTTTAGAAAACTAACTGCTTGTCTGTTTCATTTCAGAAACCCACCATTAATAAATATATATATATTTTTTATTTATTTTAATAATGTAATTTGTATGAGTTAGGTTGTTTAACAATGTTGTGCCTTGGTTAATAAAGATTATTATTTGTGTTACATGTATTTGTACCCTTACCATACCTGATGGAGTTAAACTTATCTGGCATGTAGGTCATTACGACCCATTTAAATCCACACATGTGGGAGTCACCGTGCTATGCACCGATTGGTTAATGCTCCAATTAAGCCAGACCTATCAGATATGATATTAGGGTATAAAATCCACATTTATTCAATGTATTAGTATCCCTGAAGAAGAAGCCTTCGCTTCGAAACGCGTTGGATAAATTTTTAGCTTATATATCACTTTTTATTACCTATCTGTATGCTAGCTATACTCTCTGATATTGCGTGGAGCCGAAATACTAGGCCTTTTCCCGCGATTGTGGACAGTGCGGTAAAAACATCCTCACTTTACGGCCGTCCTCACTTTGCGGCCGATCACCCAGGACATACGGGACACTTGAGGTAACAGCTTGCCCGAGAAGCTGTTGACCTCCATCGCCGACGGAGCCGGGTAACGAGGCTAGGAGAGATGAACGGAGTTCCCCTCGAGTGAAGCTCTTCAATTAGACTCCTGTAACCCAAAGAAGGACTCAAACGGAGGCTTGTCTACAGCTGCAGAGTGTGCCGTGCTGCATTAAGGAAGATCCCCAGATGGTTGGCGGCAGATGCATCACCTCCACTCACTCATGTTTATGTACATGAAATGCTGGTAACTTTCTAATCTGATGTACGCAGATATCTTACCCTAAACAATATATATATATATTACTTTGCATACTTCACTATGTGCGTTTGCGCTTTTGTTCCTTTTTTACAGTTGCTTTAGTGGTTCCTCTACCCTTACAACAGCTGCAGACGCCAGGTCTATATAGAGGTTGCATATTTATTTATTCTCACTTCACCAAGTGGTGTTTTATTTGGGTTATATATACAGTAGACCTTAGTAGTTAGCGCACTCATTTTATTTGTATTGAGGTTTGTGACTGTTTTCTGCCCGAGTGCATTGAGGTATTTTCCAGGCAGGGATTGAAGCATTTTATTCCCGCTGGCTGCAATACTGCACAGTATATATATATATATATATATACTGCATTACAATTCATGAATTTATGCCATCTGGTAGACACGCGAAGCATTGCAGCCTATTAAATCCTAATCATCATTTAATAGATCAGCCGCCCGTCAGCCAGGCATGAACCATGGCTGGGAAGGCAAACGCAACGGGGCTTGTCAGAGGTGAGGAGCAGCGCATTCCAGGTATCTGCCAGGTACATACTGGGTATTTGCTCGAATAAAATGTGTCGGTGCAGTATATGTTGATCTGCATCCCCCTGCTTCAGCAGAATTGCCCCAGGTCTGAGCTGTATTCCCCCAGCAGTCTTTGTTATATTCCTGTATGTGTTGAAATCATGTCGGGAGGGAAAGGGTTAACCATATTGTGTATATGTTGATCTGCATACCCCTGCTTCAGTAGAATTAATTGCTATGTTATGTATTAACATGGAGAGAGGGTTAACTGTGTATTTGTCATAATGTAAACCACATAGAACCATGGGCTCTATGCAGTAAGCGCCGAAAAAGTCCTCTCGCCAAGTGTTCCTTATCGGCATGATTCTGCCCATTTTCCATTGCCGTATGCAATAAGTGCCAGATTCCTTCCGAATCAAGCCTAAAACATTTGTTCCCACTCTGCCGATGATTTGCCGATCACACACAGGTGTATCGGCGTGCATGGCGGGGTGGTGTTAGGTTCCCCAATGAAACTTCTTGCTGAATCTGCCAAAGCTAGCATGTTTTGGATTGAGCGGCCCATTTAAAGGCAGCGTGTATTTTTATTCATTCTCTGTGTTGTTGGGAGAGAGAGAGAGACAGAGAGACACACAGAGCTGGGCGATTTACATATTTCATTTTTACTGAGAGAGTTGTTGTGTATTGTGAGAGGTTTGTCCTGTGTTGTTTTGTTAACATCTTTGTCTTGTTTTCACTTTGTAAGTGTTCAGTGCGATTGTCTTTAAATTTATTTTCTGTTCTTTGTGAGTGCTATAGGTATGGCCGAAAGGCGTGGGAAGAGTGATGCTGGTGTGAGTGGTACTGGTAGTCGTGTGAGTATGTGTCTGAGTGAATGTAGGATTCAGGGGAGTGCTGTTGCTACGAGTGCGACTGGTGTTGCTGGGAGTGCGAGTGGTATTGCTGTGAGTGCGAGTACTGCTGGGGGCTCTGTTGCTGGTGCTGCTGGGGTGTCTGTTGCTGGTGGGGTGTCTGTTGCTGGTGGTGCTGGGGTGTCTGGTGGTGGTGGTGCTGCTGGGGTGTCTGGTGGTGGGGTGGGTTATGGTGGTCCGCTTTTGGAGTCTTCCATTGGAAGAAGGAGAGTCCAGTCAGCAGCAGCCAAGCTCTGGGGCTGCACGTGTTCAGAGGAAACGTGTGGAGCGGCCACGTAATCCTCGTTTCAATGAAGAGGAAAACAGAGTTCTTGTCACAGGGATTTTGGAGCACTATGACTCTCTGTATAGGCATTTACTAGGTAAGTCTATCTTTGCATTGATTGTTCAAAGACATGTTATCCTAGGTCATGTGAGATGTCTTAATACCAAGCTATTATTCTCTAATATCTATCAATTAAATTTAATTGT
The DNA here is from genome assembly GCF_040206685.1 of Ascaphus truei. Taxonomy (NCBI): domain Eukaryota; kingdom Metazoa; phylum Chordata; class Amphibia; order Anura; family Ascaphidae; genus Ascaphus; species Ascaphus truei. The sequence goes on from NC_134483.1 coordinate 316,382,456, forward strand.
TACACACATAATCCTTCATGCTTTATAACGACCATAACAATCAGTTGAAAAAGTTTGCCAAAGTTCATACATTATTCATACAAGCTTCCTTAGATTTGTATGTTTCCACGTAAATGCTCATGTGCTACACATATTCAACCTAAACCAGCATGTTTGGTATCTCTTGGAACAGGTAGCAGTTTAGGAAACTGCTCGTTTTTCTAATAATAATTAACGTCATATATTTTGTATGTATTTCAAGGGCGGACAAGTTCAGCATCAAAAAAAGAAATGTGGGATCAAATAACATTGGCTGTGTCTGCGTGTGGGAATCATGTCAGGGACCGGGCGAATTGTCGAAAGAGATTCGATGATATCAGGGCAAAATTTAAGAAAAAAATCCAAGCACAACGGATGCATGCTTCTGCCACTGGAGGTGGGCCGCCACCACAATCTCTAATGTTAACTCCATTGGAGGAGCAGATGCGGGAAAAATTTCTTCCTGTCGTCATGGAGGGTTTGGTAGGTGACAGAGATATCGGAATTTATTCGGCTCAATTTCCACCAGGTGACAAATGTTACTGTACTATGCGTGTCGTATGTTACAGTTCTTATCTATATTTCCGCTGAAACGTATCGTTTTTCCCAATATAAGCATACCTACATATATCTGTATATATGTCTCTCTCTCTCTCTATATATATATATATTTATTTATATATAGTTGTCCTAAAATAACCAAAAATAATTTTATATATATATATATATATATATATATAGATATATATATATATATATATATATCTATATATATATATATATATATATATATAGATATATATATCTATGTGTGTTTGGAAACATGTATTGGCTCAGCTATCGTGGATGACATCATTATGAGTAAACATACACAACTTGACCTGCATGAAGGGATTATGTGTAATGATCTTCCAAATAACACACACTGCAACCTTCTACCTTACAAAGCATTCAACATCTTTGCCCTATAGATGAAAGCTGAATGTACCGTAATTTCCGGACTATAAGCCGCTACTTTTTCCCCACTCTTAGAACCTCGCGGCTTATATTCAGGTGCGGCTTATATATGAATTTTCCCCGCTTTCTGCTCTCGAGCAGACTCCAGCCCACCCATCATTCCGCTTCTGGTAACACCAAGGAGTGTGAGACGAGAGATGCGAGACGTAAGGTTCCAAAGTGAGGCAAGTGGAAAACGCACACAGAGCCGTCAGCTGACCGATGGCGTTCTTTCCAGCCTCAGATGGATCCCACCTCATCCTCACCAAGACGGGCGCTGTGTAACAGTTCATTCGCGGAAGCGTACACACATTTGGCGGGGATATTATCCCAATTTGCTTGATTTCATTTGCAAAATATGAGTGCAAATTTTTTATATTAGTTTTAATAGATAAAAAGTCGGAACAGTCTGTACTATGTTCTGTGTTTCTTTTTCATCCTTCCAAGGTCCCACTACATTTATCTAAGCGTGATTTGGAGGTTGTAAGGAATCCACTCCTGGCTTTGATGATAGCTTTTGCAGACTTCTGCAGTTGCAAAAGCTTCCTCTGGCAATCTATGGCACATGTGCTGCTTCTCATTGCAGCTTCTGCCCTGTGCTACATCATTGGAGGAATACTCACACACTCTCCTCCTGTGATTGGATCTCCGCCCTTTATATCCTGGGCGTTGGCACTGAAACAGTGTCGAGCATAATTTCCTACCCTGGACACGTTACTGTCTCTGCCACAAGCCACCCTGGCTTGTATCCTGTTTCCTGAGGCCGCCTGCTAGTTCCATGCGGGGGCCCGTTCCTGACTTCTCTGCTGAAGCGTTGTTTCCTGAGGCCGCCTGCTAGTTCCATGCGGGGGCCCGTTCCTGACTTCTCTGCTGAAGCGTTGTTTCCTGAGGCCGCCTGCTAGTTCCATGCGGGGGCCCGCTCCTGACTCCTCTGCGGAAGCGTTGTTTCCTGAGGCCGCCTGCTAGTTCCATGCAGGGGCACGTTCCTGACTTCTCTGCTGAAGCGTTGTTTCCTGAGGCCGCCTGCTAGTTCCATGCAGGGGCCCGTTCCTGACTTCTGTGCTGAAGCGTTGGTTTCCCGACGCTGCCCTGCGGTGTACTTCGGCCAGCCTGCTGTCTCCCCCTGCTGAGACCGGCGTCATGGGCTGAGGCCGCTCCTCACGAAGAGGTCACTCCCGCGCTCACGCTCCTAAGCTGAAGCGGGGAACTCCTGACCACCTGTTGCCGAACTCCTGCTTGAATAACGACGATGCTGCCTTCTCCACTCCTGACCCTGCGATGTACGACTACGAACTGCGCACTCTGGATCAGTCTGCGTGGTCTAAGGTCGGTGATTATATTACCCCACCTCAGCCCCACGGTCCGGTCCCGGTTTGTGGCGAGCACAATCGTAACAGTATGCTCGGCCCCACAAAACGGGACCGCGCCGTGGCGGGGGTAGGGAATTTTCCAACTGAAGTTATGTCCCGGCCTGCGTACCAGTCCCACTATGAAGGCCAGTATCTGTGTGAAATAATAGCCCTGATTGAAGACCTGTATACGTATGAAGGTTTAACCCCTTTGCAAAGACAATGCCGTTGTGATCTCTTTCTTAAGGCTTGCTGCATCCAGGAATTAAAGCAGTTGCTGGCCGATTGTATTCGCTCCCCTGATTCCCCTTTAACCTGGGATAACGTGTACCCTATAGAACTGGCCGACGCCCAAGAGGCCCTCTATGCCCTGGCTTTATCACTGGACATTCATCTAGTACAACAGGGCGCCCTCCTCGTGTTGGCTCAGTCTCAAGATATACTCCATGTACTTTCCTTAACACTTGACATTTGCATAAAAGAACAGGACCCCCTCCTTGCCAGCTACGCTGCTGCTTGGCAGATCTCCTATGCTGCCAGTCCTGTTGCTAAACCTGAGGGGGTACCTACCTCTCCTAAGAATGGCCAAACCATCTCTCTGTCGCTGCTCGCTAAGGAAGAAGCTGCCACGCTCCCTAATCCTGAGTTAACCTCCCTAAATTCTGTCCCCGAGGTTATTCCGGTCTTAACCCCTGCTAGTCAGGCCTATGAGTCCCCCACTGTAAATCCCTGCATTCCCCAGGTCAGTGTGTCTTCCCTAGCACCAGAGAATGAATCCTGTTTGCCCTCTTTTTCTAACCCAAAAATTCTAAGCTCTGTTCCCGAGGTTTTTTCTGTGTTAACCCCTGCTAGTCTGCTCTGTGAGGTCCCTACTGCTAACCCTAGTATTCCGCAGTCTAATGTTAGGTCCCTAGGGCAAGAGGCAGAACCCCCTATGACCCTACTCTCGGAGACTAGCTTCTATTTCTCTGATTCTCAGGTACAGAGTAATTTAACCCTTGAGGTTTTTCCTATGTTAACCCCTACAGGCCAGCCCTATGAACCTCCCTTGGTAAATCCCTGTAGTCCGTCAGTCAGGGACACCTCCTTAGCCTCAGAGGATGTACCCCTTACAGTAGGTCCCCTGACTCGGCTAAAATTCTCGGTGCTATGCCCCCTGAACATTCGGTAATAATACTGGCTCCAGTTAAAAGTATTCTGGAGCCGTTTGTTTCTCTAAACCTGTTCGCAGAATCCCTACTCCTAGGTATTTCGCTGTCCCCGTCTTTCACTCAGAGAGCTGAGACCCCTGCTTCTGAGCATAGATCCCTTTTCGTGGAATCTGTTGTCGTTTCTGATGTCCCAGACACTCTTTCCCAAATACCCACTTCAGAGACCAGCACAGTCGTGGTTGCCCCATTTGCACTGTCTGTGTTCTCCTCTTCTCAAATCATAGGGTTTAAAGTGAACAGTACATATTATGTCCCTTACCAAGTGACCCCTTCTGAGATCAGCATATCTGCTGTTGCTCCACTAGTACTATTACACTTAAGGCCCTCCTATTTGGAGGATCAGGTTTTCAAGTTTGAAACGTCCCTCATTCCTGATTTTGTAAACCTACAGTCCCTTCTCACTGTAGCTAAAAGTTCTCCAGCAGCCGCTGAGTTAAGCTCTGCCGCTGTCAAATCTTCTGTTGTAGAAGCAACCTTCTCTAGCTTACTTCTGTTTTTCCTATCTTTCATGCCTATCACCTTTACTAAAATTTCTGTTTTGCAAGGTATTTCTCCTATTAAGTCTGTGATACCTGCAATTCCTTTAATTGGTTCCAAGACCCCAGTCACTGAGTTTCCCATGGAGTCTGATGCCCTCACTAGGGATTCTCAGGGATCCAATTCTGAAACAAGCGCAATGCTTTCTGATTTCATTACAGTAGCTAGTTCAGTTCCTGCTGGTTCTCAATCAACCACTTCAGTGACTAGCAAGATGTCCCTTGTTTCTATTGGAGAGTCGACCCCAGTTTCTTTCACGGATCATGCCACAGCCTTCGGGATAATTAAAGATGACTTTAAGTCTGGGATGCCCACTCCTTAATACTACTGTTTCACGCTGATTCGCCCACAGTATTCAGGGTATCCACTACTGGCTTTATGTCTACTACCACGAACTCAGGGGTATCGCATTTGGAACTTTCAGTAATACCCGCTGTGTCCCTTTTTTCAAAAGACCCCGTCTTGAAGATGGACTTATATCTCCCTGTGTCTTTCACAATACTTGGGGTACTTGCTATTGACTGTCTTGTCCCAAAACTAGGGTTACCTCTCAAGAAGGTGCCTGGAGCTACCGATGTTAAGAACCCTATGTTTAAAACAGTAATATTTAGCATTGCTTCTCCCATATTATCATGCGAGACCTGGGTACCTGGGACCTCCACTCCTAAGCCAAGCTCTAGTTCTCTGTTTTCTTTCTCTGTCTTGGAGGTACCCAGCGTTAACCTCAAGACAATTATTCCTAAGGCTGATGCACCGCTTAACCGCCTGCCTGTTTTTTTGGATAAAATCTGTTTTCTCACCTTTCAAACAGACTCCTTACTCGCAGGTCTCTGTGCGGTGCCTAAAGTGCCCTTTCTGGATGGCATTTGGCCTTTCTCTAAGACGAAGACACCCTTACTGGACCTCGTCGCTTTACCTGAAGCGTCCGTCCATGTTCTCTATGCTTCCACTATGGGTATAGACATGCTTATTATGTCCTTCGCCAAGGCCACAATTTCAGACTTGATTCTCTCTAAAGATCACAAACCAAAAGAAGCGGATCCTTCAACTACCAGTACCATGAGTTGCATACACACTGCTACAGACTCTCGCAAATTGCTTGGGATAGCAACCCTGCTTTGTATCAAGAATACCGCTGCAATAGTGTGTAGTGAACCCTCCCACCCCATTCCCTCGCTAATCATCACCCGGAATTCCTTGGAAGCTAAAGATCTTCGCAACGTCCTCTGTGCTGATTTCACAATTGCCTTCTCTGAAGGTCCCTCTGCCATTTTTGTCCGACAATCTGTGTTCGGTGTCCCGTACTCTTGGACTATTACTATGCACCGGACGCCTGGCTACTGCCCTTCTGATGTTCCCATTCCGGAGCCCTCAGGTCCCATTGTCCATGTACCAAGAACTGCAGTGCCACCGCTGTCTTTTATGGCACTCGCCAATGTACACCTGGATTGTGGACCTAATTCTCGCCGGAGACACTTCAGGAACAACTCAATGTCTCCTAGAACTATGAATGGTCCTGTCCACTCAGGCTTCTCACCCAGTGGTGGGGGTACTGTAAGGAATCTCAACAAACTATGGGCTTTCAACGCCAACTCTCGCCTAAGGAGGTTTAGGAACAATTCCATGTCCCCCAAATCTGTGATGGACCCTGTTCGTCCGGAGTTCTCACCTGAAGGGGGGGTACTGTAAGGAATCCACTCCTGGCTTTGATTATAGCTTTTGCAGACTTCTGCAGTTGCAAAAGCTTCCTCTGGCAATCTATGGCACATGTGCTGCTTCTCATTGCAGCTTCTGCACTGTGCTACATCATTGGAGGAATACTCACACACCCTCCTCCTGTGATTGGATCTCCGCCCTTTATATCCTGGGCGTTGGCACTGAAACAGTGTCGAGCATAATTTCCTACCCTGGACACGTTACTGTCTCTGCCACAAGCCACCCTGGCTTGTATCCTGTTTCCTGAGGCCGCCTGCTAGTTCCATGCGGGGGCCCGTTCCTGACTTCTCTGCTGAAGTGTTGTTTCCTGAGGCCGCCTGCTAGTTCCATGCGGGGGCCCGTTCCTGACTTCTCTGCTGAAGCGTTGTTTCCTGAGGCCGCCTGCTAGTTCCATGCGGGGGCCCGCTCCTGACTCCTCTGCTGAAGCGTTGTTTCCTGAGGCCGCCTACTAGTTCCATGCAGGGGCCCGTTCCTGACTTCTGTGCTGAAGCGTTGGTTTCCCGACGCTGCCCTGCGGTGTACTTCGGCCAGCCTGCTGTCTCCCCCTGCTGAGACCGGCGTCATGGGCCGAGGCCGCTCCTCATGAAGAGGTCACTCACGCTCCTAAGCTGAAGCGGGGAACTCCTGACCACCTGTTGCCGAACTCCTGCTTGAATAACGACGATGCTGCCTTCTCCACTCCTGACCCTGCGATGTACGACTACGAACTGCGCACTCCGGATCAGTCTGCGTGGTCTAAGGTCGGTGATTATATTACCCCACCTCAGCCCCGCGGTCCGGTCCCGGTTTGTGGCGAGCACAATCGTAACAGAGGTCAAGCCTGAATCCAACAAAGATACCTTTACATACACAGGTCCTTTGAGAAATCTGTAAGTTCAAATCTCATTGGGCTATTTTGTTCTAATACCTACCACTTGAACAGACATATTTGCACTATATGCTTGTGTCTGCTTTTTTCTATATATACCTGCGCTCCCCAGTATCCGGTTACCATTGTGGTATTGTGGAGTGTAATTCCGGAGAGCAGATTGGTGATTGACAACTTTGTCTAAAACTATTTAAACTGGGGGGTTAATGTGAGGTGCTGGGGGGGCTTGATGTGTGGTGCAGAGGGGGTTGATGTGATGTGCTGGGGGTTAATGTGAGGTGCTGGGGGGTTAATGTGAGGTGCTGGGGGCTTGATGTGAGGTGCTCAGGGGTTAATGTGAGCTGCTCAGGTGTTAATGTGAGGTGCTGGGGGCTTGATGTGAGGCGGCTTATATTCAGGTGCGGCTTATATTCAGGTGCGGCTTATATTCAGGTGCGGCTTATTTATGTTCAAAGTAATAAATTGTTTAAAATTCAATGGGTGCGGCTTATATTCAGGTGCGGCTTATAGTCCGGAATTTACGGTATGTGTGAAACTTTGTACAAACAATGGGTTAACATGCATAACCACAAAGCACACCCGCACTCATTTTTTGTCACAGTAATGTATAACTTCGTTATACTGTGTCTGTGCACACAAATGCATAATTCACTATTTCATGTATGTGTCGATACATATATACCTATAATATATCTATATATATTTGTGATAATCTATGTTACAACTATAAACAGGGAATTACTGCCTAATCAAGTCTTGCATGGAATATTGTGCATTCAAAGGCGAACATAAATAATTTGCACAAACACATTTCGTTATGTTTTATGAAAGCTCTTTTTTCGCGTCATGTAGTATAATGTGAGCATAAATAGGAACATGTACCATATGGTATTTAATTGTGTTCATATGTAGCTCACTTCATATTTTTATTTCGCTCATGTACCGGTGTGTGAAACCAGCTGCAATTAATATGTAATCACAGCATAGAGGTGAACAGAGGGGGTGGGGTCGGGCACAGAGTCAGATCACAGGGTCATGGTAGGGTCAAGTCTTGTGGGACGGCTTACAGGTGTTAGAACCAAATAAAAGGTCAGGGTGGTGTCACGTCTTGGGGGAGGGACTACAGTTGTTAGAAGCTGACAAGGTGAACAGAAGTTTATCACATTCATTTGAAATGGTAATTATCTGAATACTTTCACCCAGCAGTCCACTATATATATTAAAACGTACGTTAGTCATTCGTTCACTCATATATTCTTTTAACGTTATAGATACGCCACCTTATCACACCAGTACCATCTGTGAGCGACACACTGAATGTGTTGCTGAGTGTCAGCCACATTGAGCTCTACACCTGCTTCTCTTAAATGTTCGGACAGATCTCTAAACACATTCATACACATTTCCACAATTAGGTGCTGAATTCTAAGCACAATCAACTTTGCTTTCATGGTAGTGATGTACATTATTATAGTTAGCTTACTACACAACATATGCAGTGTATGTACAACAGGACACTTAATTTTACAACGCATTCCTGCATGAACATTGTATGTTGTATGGTGTTTAAAATAAATGTGCCGATTAGGTTCACATGTACATTTATGTTAAGCTGGATAATATAGATTGGCCTAGCCATATCATTGTCATTTCGTTATGTGATGCTGATATTTAGCCATAACTACTCCCACTACAGATACTTTATGTTAATTCTGTACACATGACAATTAAATTCTGATGTTATTCTTCTATATAGATGCTCCTGCAGCTCCTGTGTCACCTGACACTGAACATGTCTCATCACCTGTCTCATCAAGGTCATCATCAAGAATGGAAGGTGAGTGTATGAGGTGCAGCACATATAATGTGTACATTTGAAGAATTTCATTTGCCATGCAAAATAAATACCTTTCACATGTAATGAACTTCACATCAGTTATTGTCACAGAAGATGTAGTGTTTCCTGACAACATGTATTGTGTGTGTTTCACAGATGTCGAGGATGAATACATGGGACCAATGTATGATTTCAGATGGGCCATTCGTTATATTAGATGATTGTGACGACTAGCGAACAACTATTATAATAAATATGTAACAATGCTTTCAGTGAGTGGTGCGCAGATTAACAATCACTACATAATGTTATCCTATTGTGCAAATATTTACTATGCACTTAATTATCATAATGATGTTGCTAAGCACTGAAGTTAGAACTTATATTGATCTTTTTTTCTTTTCTACTAACATTATATGTATTGCCATGTGATATATGCAACCAACATTATCACTCAGCAAACACATTAATCTACTATATATTATAATCTCACATGTGACTTGTCAAAGAATGTAAATGCTACATAACAACTCGTAGACATTGTATCTGAACGTACACAATAACAATAGTGAGGTGATAGAAACTTTTTAGTCGTGTGAATGTTATATTATCACCTAAGTTGTAGTGGTAACCTAACATGCATGAGCTAATGAATGTTACGTACAGATCATTAAACCATGAACATTTGTGTTTACATTTAATTCACACGAGTAACTATAGTTTAGTGTTATTAGTAAACGTTCAACACATACATAGCTAAGTGACGGCGATGATAAAAGCAACATTATGATGTTGGTTTATATTATTTCTGGTAGAAATACATGATTCACACTAAAACTAAAACACACACACACACTATGTTGCTGAAATGTGTGCGTATGCAAATGTCTACTTCATTTATGTTCATATGTTGACAGTACTTATAAAGGATCATAATCATTATGAATAACTAACGTGAATGAAATAAAAATGTTATTAACTACATTGTCATTGTGTTAAATGATTTAGGAAAAGTTGAGAATCCAAAGAACTATACTTTGGAATGGTGTTAACATTTTGACAAATGTTAGATGAACATCAAATCAACACACATTTTTCACTTATACATACACATGTGACAATGTAGTAATCAACATGAAGATGAAGTGAGAGAAGAAATAATCACATACATTGCAATGTTAATGATGTTTAACACATTTGTTTTTTTTCATACAAACATGCATTGAGTGTTAACAACGCTCATGTGCATGAATGGATGTTGTTACATAGCCAAAATTACATGTTATGTAATGTACGTAATGATTTGAAAACACAATGCACAATAACCACCAAGTGTAGATAAACGCACGGACACAATACAGAAACGACATATTTCAATTGTCACATCTTTTTCATTACGTTCTCTTTATACATCCTGTAACTATACCTGTATCGAGGTTTGCACATCTTATGACAGATGTGAATTAAAATACATACCATGAGCAGTCATTGAAGTGATATACCTTGAAAAAGAAAACATGAATGGATATAAATCATTGTCATGACATATTCATTAAGGTAAGCAACACACAGAAGTGACAATTTTGTATGTGATATGAAACAAAATCTATAATACGTCAAATATGATCTTAAATAAACAATAGTCTACACATCATTGTGACACACATGTCACACTCCAAAAGAGAAATTGTATTTAACCATACTGCACCAGCTAATTGCTATCGACATAGTAGGTTTATTGTGTATGCATAACCAAAAAGAGCATGTACAGAAAATATAGATTTAGTACACATTATTTCCTCACGTACACACAACACCTTTTAGTGGTAAGAAGTATAATACAACCTGTTGATGAATGACATACCGGTGCCACATGCAATTGTCCACACAGCAGAGAAGAGAAAGGTGTGAGAACCATATTCATCTGTTTCCTAAGTGAATGGTATTTGGACACATGTATTTATCATTACAATGAATTCGTACATCTATGTAGTACTATGAACATATATGTATTTGCTTACATGAAAAATATGTGTTTATGACATTCCGACGTGTCTCCACACCATTGTCTGTTTGCTCTGTGTCAGCTGCTAAATTTACGGGATGCTCCTCCTCCAAGCCCTGACGTATGTCTGTTTCTAAATTATTGCGGAGTGCCAGATTGTGCAAAATGCAACATGCAATTATAATATCTGACACTTTAGCAGGCTTATATTGAAGTGCCCCACCAGTTCTATCTAAACACCTAAATCGTGTCTTCAGAAGCCCAAATGTTCTCTCTATGACGGATCGTGTAGATATATGTGTAGATATATGTGCCACGTTATACCTCTCCTCTGCTTCACATTGAGGGTTTGCCACCAGGGTCAACAGCCACAGCCTAATTCCATATCCTGAGTCACCTGAGTCACCTATAATACATCGTATTATATGAAACAATATGATACAATTTGTGTTAACATTATTACATTCAACAGTTCATATAAAAACTAGAGTTGTTTCTTAACACATCATAATATGTACTCACCCACCAGCCAACCAGGTCCAAAATAGCCTTCTTCGAAAGCATGGAAGACTGATGAGTTTCTCAGGATAGAGGAATCGTGACTGGAACCAGGGAATTTGGCTACCACATGCATAATCTTCATCGTGGCATCACATACCACCTGTACATTCAGGGAATGGTAGTGCTTACGATTGCGGTAAGCATGCTCACTCTGACTAGGCGGGATCAAAGCAACATGGGTGCAATCTATTGCACCCATCACACATGGTATCCCGGCTATGGTATAAAAGCCATTCCTGACTTCCAGCCTCTCTGTGTGCTCTGTAGGAAAATGAATATAATTCCTAGCGCGTCTATTCAGTGCACATAGAAACTGGGTAAAGGCCCGCGAGAATGTAGATTGCGAGACCCCGCCCACTACGCCCACAGTTGTCTGGAATGACGCGGAAGCAAGATAATGTAATGAGCACAGCATTTTAACAAGCCCAGGGACTGCACGACCTCTGGCTGTCACAAAATCTAAATCTCCCCATATCGCTTCATAAAGAGCTAAGATTGCTGCTGAACTCAAACGATAGCGACTTATAATCTCCTCCTCACTCATCCCATCTAACATGGTTCTCTCCCTGTACAAACGAGGATGAGGCACAACTTATCTCCTCTCTCTTCTCCTCTCATCTCCTTGCCCTTGCCCTCACCCTCTCCTCTCCGCGGCCCTGTCTCTGTCCCTGTCCCTTCCTTGGCCTGTGACATCCTGACCCTCAGCTAGCCTATCCTCCAAATGAATCTTCCTCCGTCTCATAAACATTTGCATCATTTTCAGGTCTGTAGCTGTCAATGCGCAGGTAATTAGCCTCCTTTAAATACCTATGTGATGATGTCAGGTGACTTGATGAAGTGCAAGGTGTTACATTAACATATCCAAGTAGTTAACTCCAAACGGGTATCCAGTACGAATTAAGAGGATTATTTATGTGTGTTCTGAATGTTCTGAGTAATGAATTTATGTTAATAATTGATTGAAAATCCTCACACCCCTGACTTTACTTGTTTTTAAAATTTATATTGCATTATATTGCATTTTTTTGCTATATTGTATCTTCATTAACCGCAGTCTTAGGAGTGAGTGACTTTGTACACATTTTCTGTACATTTCATTAACATCTGTCACTCAAACCAAGACTTGCGGTTTAGATTAACTATATTTAACATTAATGTAATTGAGCACCACTTGTTTTTAATTTGCATTGCAATTGTTTTCATTGCGCATGTCCCTAATGCCGGAATATCCCGCATGAGTACGCGCTAGCCATGAGTGCAGTCTCCTGTCATACCATCTCGGGAGTACTTGCATCCCATTGGCTGAGTGACGTCATGTCCGGTCTACTTCCGGTATTTTAGGGGATTGCACACGAGTAACGCTACTCTTTGAGAAAGCCCATACTGGGTGAAACGTGTTAGAGGCGCAGGGGTCTGTTCCCCTCCTCTTGGTTTTTAAATCCATGTTTCAATAAAGTATTTTTATAGCCCAGTCCAGCCTTTTGCAACTCTTTCCTGCACAGTCGTGCCTGCTGATCCACCTTCCCCCTCGGCAAGGGTGATTTTGTTTGCATTCATATACAGCAAGGAGCACACAGATCCGGATGCAAAATGGACTTATGTGAGTACATCATGATTATCATTTGAAAGTGGGAGCTTCCCCAGGTTCACTAGATCACATAGTTGCTGGATTTTTTAAGGGGTCTGGGTGGGTCTCAGGACTTCCCCCAGACACCCCTTTTTTATCCAAGCCAGACAGTGTTCCAACTAGGAGTTAATACACACAGCTCCACACAGCTTTTTATTACAACAAGTGATCCGGATGCAGTATTCATTCATTTTCACAAGTGGGTTAAATGCTCTGCAGCACTAGCAATTGAGGGTCCTACCTCAATATTCCTCTGTTATATCCTAGTCTTGTTCAATCTGGCCCGGTTATTGTATATATGTGCTGTTTTCTCATGACACCCACCCCCCACTGCACCCTCCCGCCAACATCACACCCCCCCCACTGCACCCTCCCCCCCATCATTCCCTCCCGGCACCCTCCCCCACCCATCACCCCTCCCTGCAGTTCTTCAAGCATCAATTATAGTGAAGGCGCGCCCTCGCCTGTCGACCGGGCTATCCATGCACTCTGATGGAGAGGCGTGGCTGTGACTTTACCTGGCTGGTTCGCCCTCATTGGCTGAACCACTCACGTGCCGCGGCCTTGATGCTAAAAAAACAAAATAGATTGACTATGCAAAATTCTGCCTCACCCTCGTGTGTACTATTGCCGGCCCAAAGAAATGCTGTATTTTGTTTGCGCGTGCACACTATAATCGCGGCCTTAGGAGCTAAGTTCAGTAATAGCCAAACCATTACATTTAATATTCAAGGACTCCATTTCCACAAACTCAGTCCCACAAGATTGGCATAAAGCAGACGTGGTGCCTATCGTCTGTATATTAAAAAGAAAGCTATAACACAAATGGGGAATTAAAGACCTATAAGCCTAACATCAATAGTGGGGAAGCTGCTTGAAGGTTTAGTATGTGATAATATTCAGGAATACCTAATGGAAAACAAAATTATTAGTAATAGTCAGCATGGATTTATGAAGGATAGGACATGCAAACTAACCTTATTAGTTTCTTTGAGGAGTTAAGTAGGAATTTAGACCAAGGTAAATGCAGTTGATGTGGTCTACTTAGATTTTGCCAAGGCTTTTGACACGGTTCCACACGAGGTTGAATCAAAATAAAGTAAATTGGACTCTGTAAAAATATTTGCACCTGGATTGAAAACTGTTTATTAGAAAATAGGCATCTAAGAGGGGATAAGATCACTATTTACAAATATTTGTGGACAATACAAGGAGCTTTCAAAAGAACTATTTATCCCAAGGGCAGTACAAACGACAACGGTCATCCATTAAGGTAGGAGTAAAGGAAATTTCACCAACAATAAAGGAAAGGGTTCTTTACAGTAAGGGCTGTTACAATGTGGAATTCAGTACCCATGGAGACTGTAATGATAGATACAATAGATATCTTCAAAAAAAAGTGTGGACCTCAATTTAGAAAGGTAAGGTATACAGGGATATACTAAATATGTAAACAGGGGAGGGATGTTGATCCAGGGGGAAATCTGATTGCCATTATATGAGTCAGGAAGTCATTTAATTTTCCCCTTATGAGACATCATTGGATGATGTTTCACTGGGGGGTTTTGTTTGCCTTCCTCTGGATTAATATACTGTAAATACAAATGTAGGATAAGTGTCTGTCGTCTAAATTTAGCATAGGTTGAACTTGATGGACATGTCTTTATTTCAACCTTATCTACTATGTAACTGTAACGGGTGCTCATCGCAAACTGGACAGGACAGGGAGGCAGAGGTGGGGATATAGAAACACCAACCTGGAGCAACGTAGCCGCGTCCAGAATGCAGATTCGTAGTCATGGGTATCCGGGTCAGGGTAGGAGAAGTAAGGAATGTAGATAAACTCGCCATGGTCAGAGGTAGGAGAGGGTATGGATCGTTGGGGTCACTAGCCGTGGTCGGAGGTAGGAGAGGTAGGAGAGGGTATGGATTGTTGGGGTCACTAGCTGTGGTCGGAGGCAGGAGAGGGTATGGATCGTTGGGGTCACTAGCCCCGTGGTCGGAGGTAGGAGAGGGTATGGATTGTTGGGGTCACTAGCCGTGGTCGGAGGCAGGAGAGGGTATGGATTGTTGGGGTCACTAGCTGTGGTCGAGATTTGGACAGAGATGGTTGGTAAACAGTAGCGAAGGTTCAGGTACGGCATGGCAAGGCAGGACAGGGCAAAACAGAGTGCTTGCGACCAGCACGTCACAAGTAAAGAACTATTATGCTCAGTCGATTTGCTGAGGCAATCACTGAGCCTATAAAGGAGGAACAGCCAATAGATGAATGGCTGCAGATGCTGATACTAGAATCAGGCCACTGATTCGTTGCTGGGCGGGGTCTGCACAGCAGTCACTGATGAAGCTCCAGCTGTACCAAAGTCTGTATCAAACTTGGAGGCAGAGCCTGCACCGGATGCTGATATCACAGGGGTGGAACCTGCGCCCAATCCTCACAGTACACCCCCTTCAGGGGTGACCTCCAGGCGCTCCAAGGATGGTTTTGAGGGGTATCTCCGGTGGAATGCCCGAACTAGCCCAGGAGCGTGAAGTTGATCCCTGGGGATCAAGGAATGTTCCTCAGGACCAAAGCCCTGCCAATGTACTAAGTACTGGATTCTACTTCTGGACACCCTGGAGTCCTGAATCGTCTGAACTTCAAACTCCTGGTGCCCTTCCACTAAGACAGGTTCCGGAGGAGTCACAGGAATAGGAGACATGGGATCATGTACAAGGGGTTGTAGTAGGGGCATATGGAATACAGATGGAACCTTCATTGAGGCTGGAAGGCATAGCTGGTATGCCACCGGCTTGACCCTCTCAATGATAGGGGAAGGACCAATAAATCTGGGAGATAGCTTTGCCGTAGGTGCCTTAAACCTGATGGTTTTTGGTAGAAAGCCATATCTTACGATGATGCCGGTCTGCCTGCCTCTTTTGAATGATCAGCACTTTCTGAAGATTTTCCTGGATCTTCCCCCATAGCTCCTGTAGCTGCTGGATCCTGTTATCCACGGCTGAGACTCCGGATGCATCTTCTGATAAGGGAAGAGCTGAGGGATTAAAACCATAGTTAGCAAAGAAAGGTGATTCCTGCGATGACTCGCTCCGCAAATTCTTATGTGAGAATTACGCCCATGGCAAGAGGTCTGCCCAGTCGTCTTGAGTCTCGGAGATGAAATTACGGATATATTGTTCCAAGGACTGGTTAGTCTGCTCTGTTTGTTCATTAGACTGGGGGTGATAAGCAGGAAAAAAGTGTAAGGACACTCCAAGTTGCTGGCAAAAAGCCCTCGAGAATTTGGAAATTAAGCCCAGATCCCACACTTGAGGAGCTCCACGGAGTTGGAATATTTTCCGGATGAGAACTTCGGAAAATTTAGTGGCATTAGGTAATCCCTTCAGAGGGATGAAATGAGCTTGTTTGGAGAACCAATCCCCAACCACCAGGATCGTGGTCATACCTTTAGATAAGGGAAGCTCCACCACAAAGTCCATACAAATGTAAGTCCATGGCCGATCCGGGATCGGGAGAGGTTGTAAAAACCCTGCAAGACAATTCCTTGGTGTTTTGTTCTGAATGCAGACAGGATCAGCTGCCACGAAGACCTTAGCATCCTTCCGAATACCAGGCCACCAGAAATTCCGTTCCAGTAGTTTGATGGTTCTCCTTTATCCAGGATGACCAGAGCTTTTGGAAGTGTGGCCTCACTCCAAGACCTTTCCCTTGAAGGCTGGCGAGACGAAAAGGCATACTTCTGGAACCTCAAGGCCACCTGGAATTTGGGATTGATCCTGTATGATGTCTTCTAGGGAGTCAAAGGTAGCCGCCGATAAGATGCACGAAGGAGGAAGAATGGGTTCTTTGCGGTTCCTCTGCAGTGTCATTGACCAGGAATTGGCAAGAAAAAGCATCTGCCTTCACATTCTTGGAGTGATCCGTGGCAAGGCTACTAAAAGCTCTAAAACAGAGAGTCACAAGGAAAAAATAAAAAGGAATGAATAATGTGGTGGACAACTGAGAAAAGCAACGAGGGAAAATGAAAAAGTGGGTGTCAAATACTGCACCGACACACTTTATTCGAGCAAATACCCGGTATGTACCTGGCAGATACCTGGAATGCGCCGCTCCTCACCTCTGACAAGCCCCGTTGCATTTGCCTTCCCAGCCTGGGTTCATGCCTGGCTGATGGGCGGCTGATCTGTTAAATGATAATGATTAGGATTTAATAGGCTGCAATGCTTCGCGTGTCTACCAGATGGCATAAATTCATGAATTGTAATGCAGTATATATATATGTACTGTGCAGTATTGCAGCCAACGGGAATAAAATGCTTCAATCCCTGCCGGAAAATAACTCAATGTACTCGGGCAGAAAACAGTCACAAACCTCAATACACCCGGGTATACCCGAATTCGTGGGACTAGCCGAGCTCGAATAAAGTGTGTCGCCAGTGTAGATGTTGATTGAAGAAATCACTGAGGACAGCAACAGACAATGAAGGAGCTCCAATGGACACCGGTACCTGGGATGCATGTATAACAGAGAAATAGTGTGAATACCACTGTAGACCCCTCTTGTAGCGCTCCTTTCTCTGTACACGGCTGTCCTGATGGCAGTGTAGACGTGGTGGTCTCCAAATCGGCTGCGACTCCTCTCATCAACTGTGTGGAGCTCCCGAGTGCCGGTAGTGCGTAAGAACACTTCCGGTCCATCCGGTGAACGCTCCCCTCCCTCCATGAGATCCACAGGGGAAACAATAATGTACGCCAACTCCCATAAAACGTACCCTCTAATCCTCAGTGCGTCTGTCCAATCGATGGGCAATGCAGACGTGAAAATGGATTGGTAGTAGACTGCAACGTCCAAAAAAGCACCTTCAGCTCACCAGATAGGAATGATTAAAAACATTTATTAAACTACATAAAAATGAAAAAAGGACAGACAAAGTACAAAAACACACAACCTCCTACGCGTTTCAGGCTCTAAGAGCCCTTTCTCAAGAGGGATAGTTGGGACTGTGAGTTAATCTCCTTAATATAGCCCCTCCTGTGTACTTGACACGCAGCTGTAATGGATAATCATCAGTGATAATTACATTGATTAAAAAGCTTAGCACCACATACCCTTAATACAAAGCATCATTAGAATAAAGAGATCATGATAAAATATCAAAAGATACATGCAAAACATTTCATATTAGTTATAATAATTAGTTAACTATTGAGATTCTAAATCAAAAAAACCTCAGCAGAAAAAAATATATGAAAAAGGGAAAAAAAGGACCCTATCAGTTGGGAAAGTAACATACATGTATCATGAATTCAATATATACTTCATTACGGTAAAAAGGCAGCAAATACAAAAAGGAACTATGCACAGTTAAAGAAAAATAATAAAAGAATAACCAGAGGCATGTATATCCTGTATGAATGTTTAACAACACATTACATCAATATACAGTGATCTATTTGTCAAACATTGTGTCCTCTAAACAGATAACATGAACTCACTGAACTCTTCATAGCATAGTTCTCTTAATACAAAAGATCAGGGATTACAAGAATCTAAAAAACACACACACACACACACACATTAGCTCAATATATAATCTGAATAGGTCATTTGTTTCAAAGAAAATATTTCAGATCCCACTCCGTGTTTAACCCTTTAGGGATCAGTGTGTCCAGTGTAAAAATCCAGTGGGCCTCTCTGCGGTAGAGTATATTAACTCTATCACCGCCTCTGTAATGTACAGGAACCTGCTCAATAGCAATGCATTTAAAATTGTTGAGAGACCCATCCTGGCATACACTGAAATGTTTGGACACAGGGTGTATTTGATCTTTTTGAAGGATAAGTCGCATGTGTTCAAGTATCCTTAACTTAAAGCAAGGAAATGGTTGGTTAATTCAATAGATCTCGAATGGAAATCTTCCAAGTTGGAGCAATTCCTCCTTAGGCGTATGAATTGCCCATAGGGTATCCCTTTGATAAGGCCTCGGCTATGTGCACTGCTTGCATGTAATAAAGTGTTTTTAGCATTATCCTTGCGAAAGATATCTGTGTGTACCTGTTGATCAATACCTACATAGTTCTGGATTATATATGTTATCAAAGAGAAGCATTTAGACAACTAAATGATAAAACTTCTTACGAAGTTCTGCCCTCTGATCCTACGAGCAAATTCCTGTATGAGTTGAGTGATTTATTAGAAGTTGGTAAAGATCTCTGTGTTTTATCGCAAAAAGAGTGTGACTATCTGCATTGCTTGCATCCGATTATCCCTGTTTTTCATCACCTGCCTAAGGTACATAAATCTTTAGACTCACCACCTGGGCGTCCAATAGTTTCTAGCATAGGGGTACTGGGTAAACACTTATCAATTTATATTGATTATTATTTACAACCCATTGTACACACCCTGCCCTCTCACCTATTAGACACTTCACATCTTCTCACGTTGTTTCAACATTATCCCTGGTCCCTTGATTTCCTTTGGGTCACTTTAGATTTTTCTTCTTTATATTCTATCATTTCACATACACAGGGCATTATAGCCACGAGACACTTTTTAGAATTAGATTCATCACTATCACCATTACACATAGCTTTTTTATTAGATTGTATACACTTTTTACTCACACATAATTATTTTTTATTTTCAGGGATTTTCTACCTCCAGATGCGTGGGACTGCCATGGGCATATGCTTCGCACCTTCCTATGCGAACCTTTTCATGGGTTGGCGGGAAGCGACCCACGTGTTTGGAGATAGTAATCCCTTTCGACACCACATTCACTTTTACCATCGCTTCATCGACGATCTACTGATCATTTGGAGTGGTACGGTGGAAGAGTTCAATTTGTTCATTGATCACATTAACACAAACACATTTAATTTGTATTTCACATCACAGTATCACTCCACTTTCATACATTATCTTGATTTGAAACTCTATGTAGGTCTTGATCAACAAGTACACACAGATATCTTTCGCAAGGATAATGCTAAAAACACTTTATTACATGCAAGCAGTGCACATAGCCGAGGCCTTATCAAAGGGATACCCTATGGGCAATTCATACAGTACGCCTAAGGAGGAATTGCTCCAACATGGAAGATTTCCATTCGAGATCTATTGAATTAACCAACCGTTTCCTTGCTAGAGGATACAATAAAAATATTTTACAAGAAGCATATCAAAATGCGCTTCAACAGAACAGAGATGAGATGATATGTAGATCCACAGAACAGAATAGCACTAGAAATTTTAAAACTTAAATTAAAAATGATGCTAACCGGTCTGATATGGACACCCCATATTTTATCACTAAATTCAGCAGACAAGCAGATGCAATCAGAAACATTGTGAATAAACATTGGTCAATTTTGACCATTGACCCCCTACTTAGAAGTATCAAAGATCACAGACAATAGGAAATATGGTTGGACCAAGTGTAATTAAGAAAAACAGATTAAATACTAAAAAAGAATTCTTTCCTAAACTAGTCGGGTGTTTTGCCTGTGGGAGATGCAAAATTTGCAAATATGTTTTAAAGTCTAAAGTGTTTACCAACATAGATTAAACTAGATCTTATAACATCTCTCTGTTTGTAAACTGTAGTACAGAATATGTGATTTACATGCTGATCTGTGGGTGTCAAAAGAAATATATAGGTCTCACGACACGTATGTTTAAGTTAAGGATACTTGAACACATGCGACTTATCCTTCAAAAAGATCAGATACACCCTGTGTCCAAACATTTCAGTGTATGCCAGGATGGGTCTCTCAACAATTTTAAATGCATTGCTATTGAGCAGGTTCCTGTACATTACAGAGGCGGTGATAGAGTTAATATACTCTACCGCAGAGAGGCCCACTGGATTTTTACACTGGACACACTGATCCCTAAAGGGTTAAACACAGAGTGGGATCTGAAATATTTTCTTTGAAACAAATGACCTATTCAGATTATATATTGAGCTAATGTGTGTGTGTGTGTGTTTTTTAGTTTCTTGTAATCCCTGATCTTTTGTATTAAGAGAACTATGCTATGAAGAGTTCAGTGAGTTCATGTTATCTGTTTAGAGGACACAATGTTTGACAAATAGATCACTGTATATTGATGTCATGTGTTGTCTAACATTCATACAGGATATAAATGCCTCTGGTTATTCTTTTATTATTTTTCTTTAACTGTGCATAGTTCCTTTTTGTATTTGCTGCCTTTTTACCGTAATGAAGTATATATTGAATTCATGATACATGTATGTTACTTTCCCAACTGATAGGGTCCTTTTTGTCCCTTTTTCATATATTTTTTTCTGCTGAGGTTTTTTTGATTTAGAATCTCAATAGTTAACTAAATATTATAACTAATATGAAATGTTTTGCATGTATCTTTTGATATTTTATCATGATCTCTTTATTCCAATGATGCTTTGTATTAAGGGTATGTGGTGCTAAGCTTTTTAATCAATGTAATTATCACTGATGATTATCCATTACAGCTGCGTGTCAAGTACACAGGAGGGGCTATATTAAGGAGATTAACTCACAGTCCCAACTATCCCCCTTGAGAAAGGGCTCTTAGAGCCTGAAACGCGTAGGAGGTTGTGTGTTTTTGTACTTTGTCTGTCCTTTTTTCATTTTTATGTAGTTCAATGAATGTTTTTAATCATTCCTATCTGGTGAGCTGAAGGTGCTTTTTTGGACGTTGCAGTCTACAACCAATCCATTTTCATGTCTTCACATTCTTGGAACCTGGCAGGTAAGAAATAATGAAGTTAAATCGAGAAAAGAATAATGACAACCACGCTTGTTGTGACCCCAATGGATGGGCGCCCTTGATTTTGTGGTCTGTAAGTATAGTAACCGGATTCTCGGTAACCTTCGGCAAGTGTCCATTCTTGTAAGGCCATTTTTATGGCCAAGAGTTCTCGGTTGCCCATGTCATAGTGTGGTTCGGCTGGAGAGAATTTTTTTGGAAAGAATGCACAAGGGTGCAGGTTGGCTTTTGGGATTTTTCCTACTGGCATAGCACTGCTCCTGCACCGACATCCAATGCATGTACCTCAAGAGTGAAGGGTAAAGCAGGATCAGCGTGCACCAGAACTGGAGCCAAAGTGAAGGCCGTTTATAATCTGTCAAATGCCTCTGCCGCCTCAGCAGACCATTGAGAAGGAGACACCCCTTTCTTGGTTAAAGCGGTGATAGGTGCCAAAATGGACGAAAAGTTCTGGATAAACCGGCGGTAATAATTCGCAAATCCCAGAAACTGCTGAACAGCTTTCAGGATGAGGGGACATGGCCACTCCAGAATGGCTTTGACTTTGGCTGGATGCATGGCTAATCCAGTAGTCAAAATTATATATATCAGAAATGAGGTACTGGATAGGTCGAATTAGCATTTCTCCAGTCTAGCAAATAGATGATTCTCCCACAATCGTTTTAGGACCTGCATCACTTGGCCTGAATGTTCCTGTGCTGACTTTGAGGAACTCTCTATATATAGGATGGTCCAAGAACAACCACAGAAAAGAAATCCCATAGATTTGCACTCAACTTAAAAATATATCTGAGTAGATGGAAACAGATTTCCAAAACTTATAGGATACCAGAAGGTTTAAAATACAAAACAAAAAATCTTTAATTAAATATTGATTAACTCTTCTAATGAAAATACATAAAACATTTATTTATATACATTTAACTATTATATAAAATCACCTAAAAGGTGCTCTAATGAAGGTGACAACGGAGTATGCCAGCGAGCAATATGGTATGGTAAATAGGGCATATGGGTGCCTGAAATAGGTACACTCTCTAATGTGGATAGATGTTCAAATCATACAATAATGAAGCTGAATTTTATGCGTCTATTTGTATCACCAGCAGCTGATGGTTTGAGTGTCCACGCGGGCAGGCTATAATATGCCTCCCGTGCTGAGTCTTGACACACAAGGTTAACCGGCTTTAATAAGCCCAAAATGCCCATAGGGCGTCACCACATACTATGCAAATGATCCTATGTTATGTGCTCCTCGCAATATAATCTATTCAAATCATTGCCTAAATTATGCACAGTTTGTGTGGTGCGCATTTGCACCCAATCGTATTATACAACCAGTCAGCTGCAGGGTCACTGGCATTCACTCGTGCTCCGTCTCAGACTCCAGAACAGCAACCGGCTGACGTCATTAGTTAGCGCGTCGCCTACACCCGACGATCGTTTCACGCCTCTTGGCGCTTCTTCAAGGGGGGAGGAGTGTTCATTCCTTCCTCTATTGTACGTATTTATACACCTCCTGGGGGCGGGATTAGGGGCGTGTACCAGAAAAGTCGGGTCCCTATTGGTGTAGCTCCCGCAGTCTGATACACAGACTTAAATGGCAATAGATATATGGCCATTATTACTAATTACATGAATAGCGTATGCAGAGATAATTATCAGAATACTTGTATTGGTTTAGCGATCTTCTCAACTGGTGAAGTAATGATTAACAAAAGGGAGTATGTACAAGGGTACTTTGCTGTAAAACAGAGGCGTGTCAATACTATTCCATATATTGATTTACCTGCGTCTGTTGGTACCATGGGTATGGGGTACAGTGTGAATGTGTATGTAGGATTGTCAACTGGCTGGGTAGACCGCCCAAAGGGTCAATACGGCCTGGCTAGTCATTAAATATCGTTATTTTGGCTCATCACCTGGATATATAGTGTTATAAATGGAAGCAAGATACTCTCTTTTGCAGGTGAGGGATTTGCCCGTGTGTGATATCATATATACACTTGGGCAGATCCTTGTGACTTAGATGCATATGGAATGTTATGTCAGAGTGTAGGAGTGGCAGCTATCTTGGTGGACCGCCCATAGAGGTCAATGCGGTCCGACTAGATTTTAAAGTATATTAAGCTGACTGTTTGTACATTTTTATATAAATGCGAATATATGAATCCCTCATTCAATCCTGCAGGGCTAAGTGTCTTAAGGGTATATATCCATTTGCACTCCCTTTGAAGTAATAGCCTGTCCCAATCTCTCTTACGAGGTCCTTGTGGTACCAGATCTATTCCTGCAAAGCGTAGGTTGTTGGGTACACCTTCATGTATGCCATTTACGTGTTTGGCCAGAGGTGTATCATGTTTGTTTCGTATTGTACCCAGATGTTCTAGGATACGTACTTTTTTATTGGCGGTAAGTTTTGCCCACATACATTTTATTGCAGGAACACATGATGATATATATGACGCCTTTGCTATTGCAGTTTATGAAATCGTGGATTTTAAAAGTATTCTCTTTTTTGTTGTCGGTAAATGATTTTGTAGCTGGCATGTCCAAAAAGTCAATACTATTTTTGTCCATTTGTATGGTTAGTTTTAAATTGAATGTGTTTTTGTTCAATTTATCACAGAATTCATATAGGCTCTCTGATGTCCCTTTCCACAGTAACAGGATGTCATCAATGTAGCGGACCCACATAATAATGTTGTCCGCATACATTTCCAGGTCACAGCCGAAAACCACGGTTTCCTCCCACCAGCCTAGGTATAAATTGGCATAGGTGGGGGCACACGTGGTTCCCATGGCTGTGCCCTGGATTTGGTGGTAATATTTCCCATTGAATATGAAAAAGTTGCTCTTAAGGACAAATTCCAAAAGGTTCATGACGAAGGTATTATGCATTTTCGCCTCTGTGTCTCTTGATCGTAAAAAGAAGCCAACTGCCCCTAGACCAGAACCATGTGGTATGCTTGTATACAAGTTGACCACGTCTAAGCCCACCAGATAGGTGTCATCGTCAATCTGTATGTTGTCTATTCTCAACAAGACATCTTTTGTATCTTTTAAGTGAGACGGAAGTGAGCTTACGAATGGTCGCAGAAACTTGTCAAGGTAAATGCTGGCATTTGAGGTAACATTTCCTATCCCTGACACTATTGGTCTTCCTGGTGGAGGGGATAGTCCTTTATGTACCTTAGGCAAGTGATAGAATGTTGCTATCCTTGGATGGGGTATACAGTAAGTATGAACTCATATTCGGTTTTAGTGATCACTTTATTATCAAGACCTTCTTGCAAAATGCTAGTCAGTGTAGTTTTGAAGGTCTCTGTAGGATCCATGTCTAGTGTTTTGTAACATTTGGGGTCTTTCAACAGATTGGCACACTCCTTGATATAATCAGTTTTATCCATAATTACTATATTGCCTCCCTTGTCCGAAGGCTTTATAATGATATTTGTATCTGTTTCCAGATCTTTCAATGCTTGTATTTCGCTATTGGTTATATTGTTGGAAGTTTTTTTATGTGAATGTAATTCTTCAATGCCTTTCGTAACAAGGTTGGTAAATACCTCTATGTTTGAGCAGGTTTCCATAGCAGGCATAAACTTGGACCTGTTCCTAACATTGGTGAAAGGGCCCTCCCCTGGTGGTTTTTCACTCTCTTTCAATTATTCACCCAGGAGGCATATGTTCATACGATCCATATGATCGTAGTGCTCCATGGGAGTATTGAGATTCTGTCTCTTCGCTCGTCTAGTATGGAACTTATGAAGGAGTAGTTTACGTGCGAAGAGATTTAGGTCTTTAATACACTCAAATTTATTGAGTTGGTTAGAGGGACAGTAGGATAGTCCTTTGGATAAAACTAATATATGTGCAGGGTTCAACAATTTGTGTGATAAGTTAATTATCTGTGATGTCTCCTTTTCCCTCTCCCCCTTTATTGGGGTCTGTATCCCCAACGATCCCTGTCTCTTAGTTGATTTAAAGCCCCCTCTCCTTGTTCTCTTCCGCCTCTGTTCTGGGGGGTAGTATGCTCTAAAAAATCTTGCGAGATTTGGTGTGTTCTTGGATCGTTTAGACTGTTGGGTGCGTGACTAGTGTCTAGTTCTGTGTCACTATTTTCCCATTCAGTGGAAGACTCCCCTGTTTTGGGGTATCTTACAGAGGGTGGGGGGAAGGTGCGTGCTTTTTTACGGAAAATTTTACCTTCCTCGAAGTCTTTCACATAACACAGATACTCTTTTTGTTTTCTTTCAGTAATATCTGCTTTAATTTTACTGATATTGTTTTTCAGTTTCTTATCCAAATTGTCAAATTCTGTATGTTCTTTCCAGGTGTGTGCAGTTTCAAGTAACTCTGTTATGTTAGTATTAGTTTTTTCCAGTTTTTTTGTTTCATATTCAATCATAAAGATAATTAACTTCTCTGAACACTCGAGGAGTATTTTAGCCCACCCTTTGTGAAATTCCTCATCTGTAATAAGATGGGATGGTGGGATATATACCCTCAGGCCTCTCGGTACTAGTTTTTCTGCCAGATATTTCTCCAGACTAGTTATTTCCCACCAGGTTTTTGTCTGTGTGGTGAAAAGTTTATCTAGTTCTGCGAAATATTTTTTAATATCTGGTAGGTCTGTTGTTTCAGTAGTTATTCTCGTACTGGAAAAAACATCTTGTGCCTCAGTTGTCCATATTTTGAAATCAGGTTGATGCGACAGAACACCTGACATGATCACACAGTTGAGATAGTCGATATATAACCAGTGTTCCTATTGTAAGTAAAGGATATGTATTCAATCTGTGCATACGCTAAGGAGCTAAGTGATATTAGAAAGGGGTCAGAGTGATCCCAAAATTGACAACATAGGAGATAGAAAACCACTGCTCAACCTTAATATTCAACATACATAACTATATTCTAAGTGGTGCACGGGAAATAGAAACACTCTATATATAGGATGGTCCAAGAACAACCACAGAAAAGAAATCCATTAGATTTGCACTCAACTTAAAAATATATCTGAGTAGATGGAAACAGATTTCCAAACCTTATAGGATACCAGAAGGTTTAAAATACAAAACAAAAAATCTTTAATTAAATATTGATTAACTCTTCTAATGAAAATACATAAAACATTTATTTATATACATTTAACTATTATATAAAATCACCTAAAAGGTGCTCTAATGAAGGTGACAACGGAGTATGCCAGCGAGCAATATGGTATGGTAAATAGGGCATATGGGTGCCTGAAATAGGTACACTCTCTAATGTGGATAGATGTTCAAATCATACAATAATGAAGCTGAATTTTATGCGTCTATTTGTATCACCAGCAGCTGATGGTTTGAGTGTCCACGCGGGCAGGCTATAATATGCCTCCCGTGCTGAGTCTTGACACACAAGATTAACCGGCTTTAATAAGCCCAAAATGCCCATAGGGCGTCACCACATACTATGCAAATGATCCTATGTTATGTGCTCCTCGCAATATAATCTATTCAAATCATTGCCTAAATTATGCACAGTTTGTGTGGTGCGCATTTGCACCCAATCGTATTATACAACCAGTCAGCTGCAGGGTCACTGGCATTCACTCGCGCTCCGTCTCAGACTCCAGAACAGCAACCGGCTGACGTCATTAGTTAGCGCGTCGCCTACACCCGACGATCGTTTCACGCCTCTTGGCGCTTCTTCAAGGGGGGAGGAGTGTTCATTCATTCCTCTATTGTACGTATTTATACACCTCCTGGGGGCGGGATTAGGGGCGTGTACCAGAGAAGTCGGGTCCCTATTGGTGTAGCTCCCGCAGTCTGATACACAGACTTAAATGGCAATAGATATATGGCCATTATTACTAATTACATGAATAGCATATGCAGAGATAATTATCAGAATACTTGTATTGGTTTAGCGATCTTCTCAACTGGTGAAGTAATGATTAACAAAAGGGAGTATGTACAAGGGTACTTTGCTGCAAAACAGAGGCGTGTCAATACTATTCCATATATTGATTTACCTGCGTCTGTTGGTACCATGGGTATGGGGTACAGTGTGAATGTGTATGAAGGATTGTCAACTGGCTGGGTAGACCGCCCAAAGGGTCAATATGGCCTGGCTAGTCATTAAATATCGTTATTTTGGCTCATCACCTGGATATATAGTGTTATAAATGGAAGCAAGATACTCTCTTTTGCAGGTGAGGGATTTGCCCGTGTGTGATATCATATATACACTTGGGCAGATCCTTGTGACTTAGATGCATATGGAATGTTATGTCAGAGTGTAGGAGTGGCAGCTATCTTGGTGGACCGCCCATAGAGGTCAATGCGGTCCGACTAGATTTTAAAGTATATTAAGCTGACTGTTTGTACATTTTTATATAAATGGCGAATATATGAATCCCTCATTCAATCCTGCAGGGCTAAGTGTCTTAAGGGTAGATATCCATTTGCACTCCCTTTGAAGTAATAGCCTGTCCCAATCTCCCTTACGAAGTCCTTGTGGTACCAGATCTATTCCTGCAAAGCGTAGGTTGTTGGGTACACCTTCATGTATGCCATTTACGTGTTTGGCCAGAGGTGTATCATGTTTGTTTCGTATTGTACCCAGATGTTCTAGGATACGTACTTTTTTATTGGCGGTAAGTTTTGCCCACATACATTTTATTGCAGGAACACATGATGATATATATGACGCCTTTGCTATTGCAGTTTATGAAATCGTGGATTTTAAAAGTATTCTCTTTTTTGTTGTCGGTAAATGATTTTGTAGCTGGCATGTACATACAAGCCTTACATTTTCCACAGGGAAATGATCCCTGAGGTTTATGATCCAACCATGTTCTATTTGGAACCGGTTGATAGTGACTTTGTACTATCCTGTCTTTTAGGTTTCGTGATCTTCTACTTGTAAGAGTAGGGGATGAGTTCAAGACCTCTGCCAGATCCTCATCCTCAGTGTGAAGATGCCAATGTTTTGTGAATACTCGTTTCACATCATGCCATTGTGTGTTAAAAGTGCCAATAAAGCGGATAACTTCTTTGGTATCATCCCTTGACTTATTTTTTGTCAGAAGCCTGTCTCTGTGTGTGTATTTAGCTCTTCAGTATGCTTTTTGGACCACTTTCTTGCTATACCCTCTATCGTAGAAGCGTTGACTCATTTCATCCGCCTTAGTAGCAAAATCTGCCATGTCTGAGCAGTTGCGTCTCAGGCGGAGAAATTGCCCGGTGGGTATATTTTTTACAAGATGGTTGGGGTGGTGGCTGTCAGCCTTCAAAATACTATTTGTGGCTGTGGGTTTCCTGTAGAGTGTGGTTTGTAGATACCCATCAGCATCCTTGTAAATAGTTATGTCCAAAAAGTCAATACTATTTTTGTCCATTTGTATGGTTAGTTTTAAATTGAATGTGTTTTTGTTCAATTTATCACAGAATTCATATAGGCTCTCTGATGTCCCTTTCCACAGTAACAGGATGTCATCAATGTAGCGGACCCACATAATAATGTTGTCCGCATACATTTCCAGGTCACAGCCGAAAACCACGGTTTCCTCCCACCAGCCTAGGTATAAATTGGCATAGGTGGGGGCACACGTGGTTCCCATGGCTGTGCCCTGGATTTGGTGGTAATATTTCCCATTGAATATGAAAAAGTTGCTCTTAAGGACAAATTCCAAAAGGTTCATGACGAAGGTATTATGCATTTTCGCCTCTGTGTCTCTTGATCGTAAAAAGAAGCCAACTGCCCCTAGACCAGAACCATGTGGTATGCTTGTATACAAGTTGACCACGTCTAAGCCCACCAGATAGGTGTCATCGTCAATCTGTATGTTGTCTATTCTCAACAAGACATCTTTTGTATCTTTTAAGTGAGACGGAAGTGAGCTTACGAATGGTCGCAGAAACTTGTCAAGGTAAATGCTGGCATTTGAGGTAACATTTCCTATCCCTGACACTATTGGTCTTCCTGGTGGAGGGGATAGTCCTTTATGTACCTTAGGCAAGTGATAGAATGTTGCTATCCTTGGATGGGGTATACAGTAAGTATGAACTCATATTCGGTTTTAGTGATCACTTTATTATCAAGACCTTCTTGCAAAATGCTAGTCAGTGTAGTTTTGAAGGTCTCTGTAGGATCCATGTCTAGTGTTTTGTAACATTTGGGGTCTTTCAACAGATTGGCACACTCCTTGATATAATCAGTTTTATCCATAATTACTATATTGCCTCCCTTGTCCGAAGGCTTTATAATGATATTTGTATCTGTTTCCAGATCTTTCAATGCTTGTATTTCGCTATTGGTTATATTGTTGGAAGTTTTTTTATGTGAATGTAATTCTTCAATGCCTTGCGTAACAAGGTTGGTAAATACCTCTATGTTTGAGCAGGTTTCCATAGCAGGCATAAACTTGGACCTGTTCCTAACATTGGTGAAAGGGCCATCCCCTGGTGGTTTTTCACTCTCTTTCAATAATTCACCCAGGAGGCGTATGTTCATACGATCCATACAGTATGATCGTAGTGCTCCATGGGAGTATTGAGATTCTGTCTCTTCGCTCGTCTAGTATGGAACTTATGAAGGAGTAGTTTACGTGCGAAGAGATTTAGGTCTTTAATACACTCAAATTTATTGAGTTGGTTAGAGGGACAGTAGGATAGTCCTTTGGATAAAACTGATATATGTGCAGGGTTCAACAATTTGTGTGATAAGTTAATTATCTGTGATGTCTCCTTTTCCCTCTCCCCCTGTATTGGGGTCTGTATCCCCAACGATCCCTGTCTCTTAGTTGATTTAGAGCCCCCTCTCCTTGTTCTCTTCCGCCTCTGTTCTGGGGGGTAGTATGCTCTAAAAAATCTTGCGAGATTTGGTGTGTTCTTGGATCGTTTAGACTGTTGGGTGCGTGACTAGTGTCTAGTTCTGTGTCACTATTTTCCCATTCAGTGGAAGACTCCCCTGTTTTGGGGTATCTTCCAGAGGGTGGGGGGAAGGTGCGTGCTTTTTTACGGAAAATTTTACCTTCCTCGAAGTCTTTCACATCACGCAGATACTTTTTTTGTTTTCTTTCAGTAATATCTGCTTTAATTTTACTGATATTGTTTTTCAGTATCTTATCCAAATTGTCAAATTCTGTATGTTCTTTCCAGGTGTGTGCAGTTTCAAGTAACTCTGTTATGTTAGTATTAGTTTTTTCCAGTTTTTTTGTTTCATATTCAATCAAAAAGATAATTAACTTTTCTGAACACTCGAGGAGTATTTTAGCCCACCCTTTGTGAAATTCCTCATCTGTAATAAGATGGGACGGTGGGATATATACCCTCAGGCCTCTCGGTACTACACATAACATAGGATCATTTGCATAGTATGTGGTGACGCCCTATGGGCATTTTGGGCTTATTAAAGCCGGTTAACCTTGTGTGTCAAGACTCAGCACGGGAGGCATATTATAGCCTGCCCGCGTGGACACTCAAACCATCAGCTGCTGGTGATACAAATAGACGCATAAAATTCAGCTTCATTATTGTATGATTTGAACATCTATCCACATTAGAGAGTGTACCTATTTCAGGCACCCATATGCGCTATTTACCATACCATATTGCTCGCTGGCATACTCCGTTGTCACCTTCATTAGAGCACCTTTTAGGTGATTTTATATAATAGTTAAATGTATATAAATAAATGTTTTATGTATTTTCATTAGAAGAGTTAATCAATATTTAATTAAAGATTTTTTGTTTTGTATTTTAAACCTTCTGGTATCCTATAAGTTTTGGAAATCTGTTTCCATCTACTCAGATATATTTTTAAGTTGAGTGCAAATCTATGGGATTTCTTTTCTGTGGTTGTTCTTGGACCATCCTATATATAGAGTGTTTCTATTTCCCGTGCACCACTTAGAATATAGTTATGTATGTTGAATATTAAGGTTGAGCAGTGGTTTTCTATCTCCTATGCTGACTTTGAGGAAATCAGGATGTCATCCAGGTATACGATGACATGCTTGTCGAGGAGATCCCTAAATACCTAATTCACAAAGTTCTAGAATACAGCTGGAGTGTTACGGCGTCCCAATGGCATAACAAGATACTCGTAATGCCCATCATGAGTATTAAAGGCCATCTTCCACTCATCGCCCTGACAAATTCTTACCAAATTGTAAGCCCCTTGTAAGTTTAGTTTGGTAAAAATGGAGGCTCCCTGTAAACGGTCAAAAAATTTGGCATTGAGTGGTAAGGGATACCGATTTTTTTTTTTACTATTATTTTATTGAGTCCTCGGTAATCAATGAAAGGCCGCAATGATCCATCCTTTTTCTTGACGGAGAAAAACCCTGCACCAGCAGGAGACTTTCAGATGAATCCCTTCTGTAGGTTTTGCCGAATGTAATCTTTCACGATGCGTTTCTCGAGAGTGGATAGGAACATCCTCTTGGAGGCACAGACCCAGGTAAGAGGTCAATGGGGCAGTCGAAAGCCCAATGTGGTGGCAACTCCTCAGACTGAGCCTTGCTTAAGAAGAGAATAGGCGTAGATAGAGCTCCAGACATCCTGTAAATCTGTATCAGGAAAAGGACCAGGCCACTCCAAATGAAATATTGTCTTTTTCTAATAAAATATTTTCTTTTTAACTAAGTATTGTGTTTTTTTACTATTGCTTTTGTTTTAGTTAATAAAGTTGTATGTTGAAAAAAAGTGTTTATCACATGACCTGTCCGGCCTATGGGAACAGATATGACGTCAGCGTGACTACGTCCTTTTGACGCGCGCTGATGACGTCATTCCTATGACGCGACGGACATCTCATGTCAGCTCTAATACACCATCTGACTTGCCCAGCCTATTGCTGTGCGTGTCATGACACCGCGACTCGTGGCAGACGCCGGTTGATGACGCTGTACCCTATGGGACTAGAGACAATTCAGATGAGTATAAAGAGGCAGCATTTATATTCCCTTGTCACCTTGATAAAGTACTCTTTGTACGAAACGCGTAGGTGCGTTCATTTAGTCCCTTTTTTTGCTGTATGTATAGCCCGCAATAAATCACTTCTTTTGTGTCATCTTTGGAGTGGCCTGGTCCTTTTCCTGCATACAGATTTACAGGATGTCTGGAGCTGTGCTCTATCTACGCCTATTCTCTTCTTATATCTACATTGGATGGATTGCACGCCTATGATGATGAGAGTGCCCCTTGGACAGTACAGGTAAAGTGCAGCAGTGCCTTATTCAACCCTGTCTATCATGGACATTGTCCCTTATTATTATCATAACTGATTGGATTCTTATATTGTGTACACGGTTGTGGATGTCTAGCCGACTCCACTAGTCACTTTTCCCTTTCAGTTTTTGTTCTAATTTAATTTGGGGGGGCACTCCATCGCAACTTGGACTACCAATTTTGGATTTATGATGTTCTTATTTTCTACATGTGGAACCTGTTACAATTATTGAGCACTCTCCAGTTGTAATCCAGGGGGAGCACAGAGGGAAATAGAACAAAAAACAAGAAAAACACAATCTAAGTGTAGACAGTTTTTAAATTAGTATATAAATTCTGTGTTCTGTCTTGGCTCGTATGTGATGCCTACTTACAAGATGTAAGTCAAAATCAAGCGGTTTTGACACACAATGGTCTCTGCTAGAAGGATTTCTCCACCAGGTAATGGGGTCTCCAACTCTCAGCTCAGCAGCAATGTGTATGTAAAAGAAATGATAACCATAGTGCAGACCAGTACAATAAAAAACTCGA
Organism: Ascaphus truei; assembly: GCF_040206685.1. Taxonomy (NCBI): domain Eukaryota; kingdom Metazoa; phylum Chordata; class Amphibia; order Anura; family Ascaphidae; genus Ascaphus; species Ascaphus truei. The sequence goes on from NC_134483.1 coordinate 316,415,715, forward strand.
CTTTATAGGGTTAAAAATGAACACTTACAATAAAAACAAGTAATTTAAGCATGTGTCACAATCATTGTCATCAAGGAGAGAAGAGTTGGTTAACTTCAGGCTCACCCGCCTCCTCCGATGTGACTTGGTGTGGACCCCCTCTCTCTGGGACTCTGTACCTCCAGCGGTTGGACGCCGACTTCTAGGCCTTCCTCCCCTCGTGGGCTCCCTCTTGTGTGGGTTGTTCAGCTCCCGTAAACAGATGCTTGCAGGCACTGTACTTTGAGCTGCCTCTCGGGTGGATGATTCAGCCTCCTTCTCTCGCCGATGCGTCACTTCAGCTCCGTCCCGATCTACATTATACAGATCTGCAGATATACATTAAAAAAAAAAACCTTCATACAAAAAAATACATATGTAAAAATAAAAAGAACAATTTCATTTAATGACTGTACATATTACATAAGTTTAAAGCTTTGCAAACTGTAGTTATGCCTTTCAATTGATGATAGATGTATGAAGTTTCTTACTGCTCACATCAGTAAGGGATTTGGAAAGTTCTGATTGGAAGAAGCAGAGGAGTTACTGAAAGCAATATTATAACGTCACCTATGAAAGCTAGTGTCTATACCCAAAGCAGTATTTTCCCTTTGTTTTGATTAAGTTCACAGGTCTGTCGTGTGTAACCGTTGCCCCTAAGAAATGTATATAATGTCTAAGAAACATGATTAGCAACCGGTTGCTCGGTTTTCCTTTCTAACATTCAGTTTTTTATGCCGGGCTCTTATCTCCGTCTCAGGCGAAATACTATGGATGATATTGCAGCTTCCTATTGAATGACAGTGCCATTTGTAAATGTCCAGGAAGGGAACCAGTACAGCAAACGGTAACTATCTGGGGAACTGGCAAGTCCCCAGAGCTGGAAATACTATGGTTGAGCTCCAGCATGCGGCCCCACCCCTGTAAAATAATAAATGTTAAATGTTGGTGGGATTGCTACTTCAATATATATTCCCCTTCACTATGACATTTTCAGATTTTTCTATCATGTTTTGTTGTTTACTTTTTTGTTTAATTGAACAAAGGCAACTGTGCAAGGGCAGAATCTAGGCAGTAGGAAATCTAATTATAAATCTTATAGACATTTCTTCAATAGTGGACCACTGTGGCTAATTCAGTCCTGTCAATTCACAGGTGGACAAAGATTCCATTTTAATTCTCAATAGAGGCATGTACAGCATGAGAGGTAATGTGCTTGCATCCACAGAGAGGTTGTAGAAAACCCAATTATAGAACTTGATTGGAGAACTGCTCTGATCCTAAAGCCAACATAACAATTCACCTTCTCATTGCAATTGTTGCATTTGTAAATGGTGCTACTCAAAATAGGTCTGCATGGAGAGCGTAGTGTTTTTTCATCTCTTTCCTGATTTGTCGGGGTAAATGGCGATTCGGGCAATGATTGGTCCGCATGGGTGGTCAGCGCGCGGTATCCTGTGCAGTCCAAAAGGTATTTAATGAGGTGTGAGGGGTAACCGTTTTAATTGCTGTCTGTATCTAAAGAATAGTCGGACACCTTGCTCAGAACCCCATCTGTAGGTATATGCGTGCCGCCAGGGAGGAGATATAATATTGACTAAATAAGTACACTTCATAGACAAAGTGTACTACAGAATCCCTATGAGTGGTGCACTGCAGACCTATATTTATATAATAACAAGGTCAATGCAATGACTAAATTTTATAACAGTTAAAAATGTAAATTTATTAATACTTAATCTAATACTTAAAAATAGCCAAAAGAATATGTGGCTATAAACAAAATCCCTCTATGTCTTCATCCACATGTAATAAATAATAGCCCAAGATCTTAGCCAGAGCTGTGGCTGTAAGTGAAGAAATACTGAAAACTTGAGTATTCTCACCTATAAAAAGGTTCAATAACTACTATCTATATCTACATATGTGTCTCACTAAATAAACATAAAACCACAGTGTAATTCTAACCCTACCTGGGTCCAAGTACTCCCTAAAAAAAGAAAAAGAAAGAATATATAATGCAGAACTATAGTATAGTGGCTTAACTAAGCAATAAATGTACTGATATGCAGCTAAATCGCTGCTTTGAGTGAAATCATGCATAGACTAATGTTTGCTACAGATCGAGTGTTTAGTATTACTGCGCAAGCGCATCATGTTCCGTGTGCAGTGTCTTGTGTGACTGTATGTGTATTGCCTGATGCTGTTTGTAAAGGGAAAACAGCCAGCTACTGAAAGATCTCTTCCAGTATCAAATAGAGTAAGGGCTTTTAGTTATTCTCATCCGTGAATATATATGATGTACACGTGCGCCATATTTTTACCATGAAAACTACAGAGTCATATTGGTATTTATTAGTTTTCGTCTGGTATTACTTCTCCCGGAAGAAGTCGCATAGAGCGATGAAACGTACGTCGGGTCTTCAGCCGACAAGGCTGCTAAAACTGCGCATTATTTTACCTTAGTTAACATCCACGATATCTGTTATCTGTGAATTTACTACGTATTTAGATCTGGTGGAGCTACACGGTGTGTTGCGGGATGTGCGCAGTACAACACTATTAACAGTAAACTGATAGCCGTTCTAGCATGGGTTAGCTCCCGCTCCTTATACTGGTATACACGAAGATATATTGTACACCGACTGTGCCTCCTAGGATGATGAATTTACACCTATATTAATTGCAGTGATCTAGTTTGAATGTCAACGGATTTCACCTATATTAGTAATTTACACTATATCCAGGAAGTAAAAACTTTAAAGTAATACCAGGGAGCAGTCTGAGAAGAGGAAAAGAAGGGCTCCACAACAAAGCAAGGGATGCAAGAAAGACATGACTGTAAATAATGAGAATGATGTTATCCTGGCTTAATGGAAAGGACCTGAGTTGCTGGCTGCAGTGAGTTGTGAGTATGACAAGCTTAACAATTTGACATCTAAGGGCTCATCCAGGCTGAGAGCGAGCGCAATCAAACACATTGTGACAATGTGTATGACCAGGACGTGCCCGTGAGCGCTCAGCTGCTTGGTAAGACAAATCCTTTTGAATTTGTCACGCTTACCCTGGTCACGTGCGCGGTTCAGCCAACGAGGGTGAACCGCTCACGTGATGTCATGGCACCCCCCCTACGCATGCAACAACACTGGACACATCTTCCCTGCTCTCATGGCAGGGCGCTCGAGCGAGAGCGTGCTCGCTCCCAGCCTGGTCGCGGCCTTAGGTGCTTGGTTCTATCCAGGCGCTGTTTAACAAATGGGATAACAATGTTTTAGATTTTTCGGTAGGTAAAATGTGGGATTTTAAGGAAGCAGGGTTCTCACACCCACTCCTTACCTGTGTCGGGGACTGCTTCTGCTCCCCCTTCCTCCCCTCGCTGCCAGGCTCCACGTCAGCTGAAGCTCCCACACGCGTCCGCCATTTTTGCCGGGACGCGCGCGGTACGGTCTTATACTGCGCGCGCTCCCGGCCATAATTTATTAACTGCAAAGGAAGTTCAGCCACGCCCCCTGGCACTAGCTCCAGCCATACTCACGCCCCCCTGCTTCCCAGCTGATGCCACTTCAGGATCACAGCACACACCTTTGCGCCACCTACCTCTCTGATTGGCTCTCCCACCTTTATTACCCCAGTCCTTCCCTGGAGTCATTGCTCTGCATAGCCTCAGCTTACCTGGTGTGGATTCTCTCTCTGGCTTGTGTTTGTGATTCTTAGGTTTTAACCCGGCTTGGCTTACGACTCCTCTCCTGGCTTTCGACCCCGGCATCCTCATCACTACGCTGTTTCTCTCCGCCCTCGGCTTGGCCTTCTACTATCCGGATCTCTCCTCGACCCTCGGCATTGGCACCCACTACGAATACTCTCACTCCGGATACGACAGGTACCACTATACTATACTAAGTCTCCTGACCTGTTTACGCAAACTACCACACTCCGGACACGCTTCCTCTGCTGCGGGTGCGTGTGATTAACGTCCCACCTCAGTCTGGTCTGCAGGCAGCACTACCGTGACAGGGATAAACCAATTGGTAATAAAGAGAAAGTTGTTAGAATTAATGATTATTGTTTCAAAGATGCGGTAGGGTGTGAAACTACCCGTTAGGGATGCATCTTTCTTTAGCGATTAAAGGAAAAATGCAGATTTCTTGATTAACTATGAAGGGAACGAGAGGTGACAAGAGATTTGGTGAGAGATCAAAGGATGAAAGCAATAATTGCCCCCGATATCTTTCAATAACTGGCTTCAGGCGTTTTCTATTTATGCGAGTGTGCTGGGGGAAAAACACCTGCAATGTTGTCAGGCACTATTTAAACCTATACAGTAGATATTATCTACTAGAAACTTGCTATTCATCCAAAGTTAGTCTGGGGATCGCAAGATGTTAATTTGTGTTTGTCTATGTCATCGCAGAGGTCAGCCGCCGGCTCACATACAGTAGAAATCCAACCGGGCCGGCGTATTTCAGAAGGGGGATTTGTTTGGGTCTTTAATGAATCACAATGCAGGGGGCAGCCGACTTGCAAGTACTGACATGAATGCGCCATATGTGGTGGAAACCACTCCGCATTGTGGTGTTTTAGAAAGGATATGCCTTAAAAATCAGTGGGTAGAGAGTCACTGGTAAAAGTCGAGGTGAAAATGGAAGAGATGATTTACTGGCTAGGAATTTATCCTAACAGGAAAAGCGAGAATGTTATTAGATTTTTTTTTGTGGGTATTTTGGATACTGTCAGGGACTAATAAGGAAAGTAAAGTTGATAACTGAAGGTATGCTGACGACACACAAATTTACCCCTGAAATTTACACCTACTGTACAGACCAAAGTTTCTAAATGTCTCTCCGTGATATCATCCTGGATGGCCCTCTGCCGACTTAAACTTAACATGGCAAAAACAGAGCTCCTCATACTTCCTCCCAAACCTGGCCCTACTACCTCCTTCCACATTACTGCTGGAAGTACTATCAATCAGCCAGTAGCCCAAGGATGCTGCCTAGGGGGTCACACTTGACTCCTCTCTCACATTCTCCTCTCACATTCAAAATGTATCTAAAACCAGTCGCTTTTTCCTCTGCAGTATTACAAAGATACGCCCTTTCATTGTTGTCTGACTTCTGAAACTCTGACTCAGGCCCTCATTCTCTCACATCTCGACTACTGTAACCTCCTACTGTCTGGCTTTCCTGCCTCTCCCCTGCCACCCCAACAAACTATCCTAAACGCTGCTGCCAGAATCACTCTACTCTTTCCGAAATCTGACTCAGCGTCTCCCCTGCTGAAATCCCTCTCCTGGCTTCCTATCAAATCCCGCATCTCGCTCTCAATTCTCCTCCTCACTTTTAAAGCTTTACACTCTTCTGCCTCTCCTTAAATCTCAGCCCTAGCTTCTCGCTATGCACCATCCAACTCTTGCGTTCTGCTCAAAGATGCCTTCTCTCTACCCCCTTTGTATCTAAAGCCCTCTTCTGTCTTAAACCTTTCTCACTGACTGCCAAACACCTCTGGAATGCCCTCCCCTCAATACCCAACTAGCACCCTCTCTATCCACCTTTTAGTCCCACCTTAAGACACGCTTGCTTAAAGAAGCATATGAGTAGCACCGTGGCTAATACTGTACACAAGATACATTAACCTTGGCCCCTTGCAGACGCGCTTACCAGAACGCCCTCCTACTGTCTCTGTATGTTCTGCCTACCTACAAATTAGATTGTAAGCTCTTCGGAGCAGGGACTCCTCTTCCTAAAATGTTACTTTTATGTCTGAAGCACTTATTCCCTGTTATGATTGTGCTCGCCACAAACCGGGGCCGGACCGCGGGGCTGAGGTGGGGTTATGAAATCACGACTTTAGACCACGCAGACGGAGTGCGAAGTTCGTAGTCAAACAGGCCGGGTTCAGGATGGGAGAGTACAGCGTAGTCGTTGGATGAGCCAGTGTAGAGAGAGGAGATATCCGGGTAGTCGTAGTCCAAGCAGGGAGCCGGCAACAGGAAATCAAGCAGGTGCTTCTGCTTCAGCATAATCACTGCAGGTCGGCAACGGGGTTTGCGCGAGTGGCGTCCACGGCCCATGGCGCCGGTCTAGGAGAGGGAAGACTGACCAGAGTGGGCACACCGCCAGGCAACACTGGTAAACCAGTGCTTCAGCGAAGGAGTTCTAGCTGGCCTCTGTGAAGGAGAAAGAGCAGCTGGCCACGGGGTGAAAACAGCAACCTCTGCAAGAGGGACGAAATGCGTTTGTGCGTTTGTGTTTTTCATCCTCCTGTGTCTTTATAATAAATGACCCTGTCTTTTATTCTGGAGTTGCCCATGAATTATTTTCCTATCTGGATCTTTGTTGATGGCTGTGCTCCTTTGCTCTATCTACTACCAGTTACCTCTACTTCAGGATTGCACGCCTTGGAACACTATCTCTACAGGATCCTCATGATACCCCCAAGGGCAGGTAAGGGGCTATAGCCCTTATCATTATACCTTTGACCCTATATTGGGGATGTATATGTGCTAAGTGGGTGTGCATCACTGACCTTTTTATGCGGTAGTCTGGCAGACTGACCGCTAGATCTGTGTTTGCCCCCCTATATACACCTATGGACTGTGTCTTTAAGGAAGAATTATAGTGTTCCTACTCTCTTATGGACTATGATTATATGTCTACAGTGCACACACTACTATTGAGCACCACTTTTTCTCTCTACCTCACGGGGTGAAAACAGCAACTCCTGCAAGAGGTGTATGCAGCAGGATGCAGGGACCAGTGCTGGCAAACCAATGCCTCAGCACAGGGGTCTGGGACAGGTCTCTGCATGGAGTGTAGTAGCAGACCTCAGGAACACAGGAAGTCAGGCCTCTGCGTGGAGAGTAGCAGCAGGCCTCTGGGAACACGGGAAGACAGGCCTCTGCGTAGAGAGCAACAGCAGGCCTCTGGAACACAGGAACTCAGGCCTCTGCGTGGAGAGTAGCAGCAGGCCTCTGGCCCTAATAACGAGAACTCGAAAGGTTAGTACACAAAGGAGACAAGCCAAGAGGCTTGTGGCTGAACACAGTAACATCCAGTGAAGGGTTATGCTCGGCACTGACTCAGTGCCAAGCCCAGCATATAAAGGGCAGTGAGCCAATCACAGGAGGGAGGTGTGTGAGAATTCCTCCAATTACGGAGCACCGGCTTGGGCAGCAGAGATAGCTAGCACAGGTGCGTATAGATTGCCAGTGGGAGTAACTAGAAACTGCACAAGTCTGCAAGGCTATAACCAAAAGCAGAACCGGATTCCTTACCTTTCCATGATCTGTTATTTGTATTATTTGTTATTTATATGATTGTCACGTGTATTACTATTGTGAAGCGCTATGTACAGTACATTAATGGCGCTATATAAATAAAGACATACATACATACATTATAACGTAACAAGCATTTTTTTATTTCTATAGCATCCATTTACAAAGTCATATCCCCTTCCTCTTCTGAAACAGGCATTGGCAGACCTGTTTTTTGAGCCCTGCCCTCTCTCTAGCAGTGCACCAATTGTATCTAGTGACTGCCTGGTCACATGATCTTCCCCACAGAACTTTGCATCTTTGGTCCTCTTCTGCATCTGATAGCCATTTAGTGAACCCCCAAGCCGAATCTTGCCGATTGATCACAGGAGAGCAGGTCGATCAGCAACGTAGCTAATTACTTATCATTGTGTGGATTGTATTGATGCAAATATTAAAGGGAAAAAAATTAAAATGGCAGCTTGGACTGCTGCTTTAAAGGGTCATTGGTTTGTAGGGAAATGGCCAGATCGGTGTGTGTAAAGGAGGGTTTTAACGAAGAATCTTGTTTTGTTAGAAATGTGCCCTATAATATGCAGCAGAGGACGTTTGGGGGGAAGTTCTAGTAAATAAGAGGGGTATGTTTTGATCCGACAATTTGGGTGTCATTTTTGCCGTCAGCAAATTCTTTTTCGGTGGTTCACCTTTACGCTCATTGGTTTTAAAATGTTTGCAACGGAACATATGGTTTAGAGCAAGGCACGTTCTAGGGGTTAATGTGATTACTGATTCTCTTTCTAATTTGCAGCTAGAAAAGTTTTGAAGACTTATACTGTGTGCAAACAAAGAGGGCAGCATTTGCCCATGGTTTTTATGGGATATAGCAGCAGCAATGATTGGTCCGCATGGGTGGTTAGTAGTCAGTGCATGGCAGCCCGTGCGGTCCAAAAGGTATTTGATGATGTGCGGGGGCTAACGGATTTAACTGCTCTACGGATCCAGTTGATAAACAAATTGTGTAAGACTCAGCGTGAACAATTATATGCAATAAAGATAATTAGAATCCGTTAGCTGGAGTACTCTTAAGGTATCCATAGATAAGGGAATCTCCTATGAAACCAATCAACTGGTAGTATCCCACATGGCACTGTAGTAAGGTATAAACACAATAAAGTGTCCAGACACATATATGAAATAATATAGTGTGATGAATGGTAGAAGAGATATCATTCTCAAGGACTCACATGCAGCATCCTTGGGTGATGATTAATGTCCTCCACGTCCTCAGGTACAGGTGTGCTGTAACATGTAGGTGGAGCCTTTTTTTGCCTGTGTATGCTGTATGTATCCATGCTGCTAATAAATTAGCTCTGTTTTTCACTTTGGGAACGCTCTCCCTGCTTTTTAGATCATTTCTACCTGCTGGAAAGTAGTGCTTTGTCTTTTTTGGTTCCTGTTTCTGCTCTACGGATCCATCTTGAAGTGCCCGCCCTCCCTCTTTTGATTAGTAATTAATTTTTGATGTAATGTTAATTCTTTGTAATATTATTTTTATTTAAAAAAAAGACTTTCTAAATATATTTATTTTAGTAATTGGTTGTCTCAGCGACTGTTGGCAGGTTTTATTGGACTATTAAAAGATAAAGATGGTATGGCTACGTTTGGTGGTATGGGCTGGAAGGCTGTGCTGGTTAAAATGGATAACTGCGAGCTGAAGGCACAGAATGGTTTATTCAATGAGGTGTTAAATAAAAGGTGATTGTTTAATACTGCACCGACACACTTTATTCGAGCAAATGCCCAGTTTGTACCTGGCAGATACCTGGAATGCGCCACTCCTCACCTCTGACAAGCCCCGTTGTGTTTGCCTTCCCAGCCTGGGTTCATGCCTGGCTGACGGGCGGCTGATCTGTTAAATGATAATGATTAGGATTTAATAGGCTGCAATGCTTCGTGTGTCTACCAGATGGCATAAATTAATGAATTGTAATGCAGTATATATATATATACTGTGCAGTATTGCAGCCAGTGGGAATAAAATGCTTCAATCCCTGCCTAGAAAATACCTCAATGCACTCGGGCAGAAAACAGTCACAAACCTTAATACACCCGGGTATACCCGAATTCGTGGGACTAGCCGAGCTCGAATAAAGTGTGTCGCCAGTGTAAATGTTGCTGTGGCCTTCATCGACATTTTTTTGTGTTGTGTCCATTTAGTTAGGATAAGGCATGTGTCCTATGCAGGACCTGTCCTTCACACATGACACTCAAAATGGCCACCAGTCACATGGGAGTCACTTTTCCTGGGCACGTACACCTCTTACAGAGGTAAAGTGAAAAAAATGCACAAATGCGCACGAGGGATTAGTAATAGGTAATTTATTAAAAATGTACACAGATACTGAGGGGATCCAACCCCACCTCAGATGAAAGGCTAAGCAGCTAAAGCTCAGTATAATTAGAGAGTACCTCCAATTCTAACTAAACCCTAAGCTGCACAGCATACAGTTTACAATAAACATGCATACTGTACTGCTGCGGCCGAGTTTATTCGAGCATTTGCCCGTTCTCGGCCGCAGCAGTAACCTGGCGCGCGCCGGAGGGTGCCGGAGGGTGCCGGGCACGCGCCGAAGCAGCGGAAGAGCGCCCTCCGATCGGGGCGCTCTTCCTCCCGCTGCCGGGTCCGCCGGGTCCCCCGGAACCCCCTGCCGCCGTCCCCCACATCGCGGGACACCAGGGCTCCCTCGGGGAGCCCTGGACGCGCGTGCAGGGGGCGCTGGCACCCGATGACGCGTGACCGCGCATCGGTGACGCGCGGCACGCTGAGGGAGTGGGGCTAGCAAGCCGGGGCATCCCCCGGCTTGCGGAACTAGCCCTGCTCGGATTAAGTGTGTCGGTAGTGTTATAAGAAATAAAACATGAAACAAACATGAAAGAAAACTATCTAACGATTTGTGATAAAACCACCATAGGATAAAACAACTGGCAAGGGGAGACGGACAGGAGGCCTGACGAAGCACGTGGTGCGAAACGCGTAGAGGTCACGACAGGACATCCTGCGCGTGTTTGCTGGCAAGCTGTGACGGAGCCTGCAGGAGACAGCAGCGGTGTTTTCTATCTTCGCGGTGCCGAGATCCGGATCCTCTGCAGTCACCGCGAGCCCGCTTCCTGTCTCAGTGTGAGTGTCCGTCTCCCCTTGCCAGTTGTTTTATCCTATGGCGGTTTTATCACAAATCGTTAGATAGTTTTCTTTCATGTTTGTTTCATGTTTTAGTTCTTATATGCATGTTTATTGTAAACTGTATGCTGTGCAGCTTAGGGTTTAGTTAGAATTGGAGGTACTCTCTAATTATACTGAGCTTTAGCTGCTTAGCCTCTCATCTGAGGTGGGGTTGGATCCCCTCAGTATCTGTGTACATTTTTAATGAATTACCTATTACTAATCCCTGGTGCGCATTTGTGCATTTTTTTCACTTTGTTTTGCAGGGTGCCCTCCCCCCTTTTCAGGGGGGATCACCTTGAAGTAGGAGCTTTTGGGGAAACGCTCTATGTGCATGCTGCAAAGAAACTATCCACATTTCAATACAGCTGAATATCCTGCTTTTTCTACTCTTACAGAGGTAACTTCCTTGCAGACTTAACATTTAGACATAGGAGCTGCTGGACACTCAGGTGCCGTCCGCATCGCCAAGGTAAGTTAATCGATGGGGTTTTAGCGGTGAGGGTAGGGTTGATAAATTCAGGGGTTTTAGGGTGAGGTGTTAGGTTTTCAGGATATGGGGATTAGGGTAAGGCGTTAAGGTTTTTATGGTGGGGAAGTGTTAGTATTAGCAGTTAAGAGTAGGGTTTTAGAGTTTTTTACGGTAAGGGTTAAGGTTAGGGGCTTACATTGGTGGAGATACAGCCGGCGGAGAGATGTTGCGGCAGCGAGGTAAGTGCCGGTGGTCATTTGATTGCGGCGAAACGGCTGCAACTAAATGTCCTCTTCTGCTGTGTGTTCCCCCTGCTGTCTACTAATGTAATAGACTTAAGTCTGTTACACTCATTTTGTAGAAGAAAGTAGATTAAAATACAATTGTGTTGTAGGGTTATTAAGAAAAAAAAACTCATGCAACTGTTTAAAGATGTGATTGATTGTGGGGTTATAGAGATGTATACTTTTATAGTGCCAATGAGATATCATCGTTTTACAACGTTTTCAAACATTAAAATACAATTACAGTACAGGGAATATAAGAATACAAATGAGATAAGTGAACCAAGACATAAATGTTACATTAGGAGAATGGAGTCCAGTCCACAGAGAGCTTACAATTACATTTTTTTAAATGCGTTTTTGTGATATATTGAAAATGTTCAGGAGGAGCGTTGACGATGGTGGGCCAAATTTGTACCTGTCCAGGGAAACTACTCTATATGAATACTGGAATACTATATATATATATAAAAAAAAATATATATATATATATATATATATATATATATATATATATATATATATATATCCCTGTGTAATTTTGGGGTTACATACCTCTCTCCTCCTGTGCAATAATCCCTGTTAAAAGGGCAGGTTTGCCAGGAGTAATCATGAGGTTTGCCCTCATCCCCTGTGATGTGTATTGTGTAGTGAAGGAAGTGACATCATGCTCTGTGTCCAATAACAGTGACACAGGGGTGGTGCCTACTGGAGCTATATAGTAAGCAACACTGCCTGAATTTAGTGTGTGTGAGTGTCTCATCCCACTTGAATGAGGCTGTCTGACCCAACACATTGCCAGTGCTCTGGCAAGGATTGTGGCCCTCCCCTAGGGGAGAGGTGGCCAGACTATTCCCCTTACTCTATTACAGAGTAAGGCAAGAGCAAGGACAGCTTCTAGGGCCCTGACTAGGAGTAGTGTGCAGGGACTTCCTTGAAGAGTGCAACCTTTATGATGTGCGGCTAGAGACCGGCCGCAATTATGGGCAGTCTGCCACTAAGGATGTAAATAAAGGTTGTCCAACATGAAAGAACCTTCTTGTCTGAGAGTGGAGTCATTCAGGGAGAAGCTGCACCCAGAGATTCTCTTTCAGAGACTCCTCCCTACTGTCGTGGAGACCTGGAAGAGATGGAGGCGCTGTACCAGAAGTGAGTAGATCTCAGCATTACCTCACGAGCCAGTCCTGATGTATTTCCCCATATCACTGCGGAAGACTCAGGAGTCCTGTAAGCCAGCAGGTGCACCACACTATAGTACATGTAACATGGGGCAGTTTCCTGACGTAAGGGGCCAATGTGAGATTTGGGGGGGGGGGGGGGCGGAAACACCGTTACATATATATCACTTTTTTACTGCAAAAGACTGTGTGCGAGCTAGATCTTATTCCTTTAACACCTTTATATTTTGTTCTTAATTTCCCATGACTACTTTACCAAATAAATCCTCATGTCTCCCTTAGGCATAGGGGCAATTCAGTGTAGTGAAACAATAAAGATTTTTTTGCCTAAACAACTTATCAGTGTAAGTGGTTTCCTTAGAAAGGTTCAATCACCATTAAAGTAACTGTTTTTTTACTTATTCATCGCTTGTGAAAAATGAATGTATTTTGAATTTCTCCAGGTACACTGGATTTCAGCATATCAGCTAGATATGTTTATCTGTTTGACGAATGATGGCTCCATAATTACTTTTCAAGCAAAAAAAATGAGCTTTGGAGGAAAAGGTGTATTATTACCAAAAATACATTAGGTAAGCATTTTAAAAACTTTCCAAAGCATCGAATGCCATGGAGATGTTAAGACACATCTGTAAAAATAAATATACTTAGCTGACTTTTTTTTATTAAAGGTTTCAGTTTGATAGAATAAAATTTCAACATGCCACTGTCAATCAAAAATACTCAGTGATTTAGAGGAACATTAATAATATAGACAAGACAACATAGGGATAGATCCTCAGAAATCTGTTAACTACTTAATAATACATTAACATCAGTTCGTTTCAGCTTTGTAGATACCCATTAAATCATGGAACACTAATATCCGTTAGCTAATTAGGTAACGTCACGTCAGTAGGCTAGATTTAACAGAGCTTTAAGTATCTACCGCATGGGGATTATGTACAATATGAAGAGCAATTTGCTCACAAACAATGGAGCAAAAATGTGAATCTGTGTTAATTTGCGCCAGCGGTATATGTATGAATTTTTTTTATTTGCTTCTCACATTTGGCACAGATTGTTTAAGGGCAGAGGTTTAGGCCAGTCAGAAATGGTGGATTTATTTCATGTAAATTGGATAATGCTTCTCATTATAATTTGCACTGACAATCACCCTTCCTAACAGGTCCCATAACCACAGTAAATACAAAGGGGCTCCTTACCATATACAAAGGGTACCAAAGTCTTTGCGAAAGAGAAAGACCTGCTACAGTAACATACACTTTCATAAGAGCTCCAATGTTGTGTCAGCTCTCAGACTTGGAACACTTTTAGCCCGGGATTAAGCGAACAACTTGGGAGAGACACTGATACACAACCATGCAGCGAATGATGTGATCTGTATTGTGCCTGTATGTGGATCATATACTGTATATTTATAGATCTGTGTTTCTAGGAGTTTTCTATAAAAAAAATTCAAGTTATTCAAGGCCCGGTGTCGTGTCCTGTTATGTGGCTTTGAGGCCACATGCTCCGCTAGTGGGATAGCACTGGTCATAACGGGAGTAAGACTTGGGCCCCACCTTTGCATATAGAAGTCAGTTTAAGGGAAATAACAAAGGGTTTCATTGGAGGCACCGCTGGGATATGTTATATTAGTTTGTGTGAGAATACACAAACCCTCTTCTGAGTTATAAAAACAGTCAGACAATGGTACATTAAGATCCTATTACATTGGCACTAGCCATTTTGGAATATTCTCAAGCTTTCCAGAATAAATGGCCTAATGCTTTAGATTTGGGAGCGTTAATTTTGAAATGTGAGAGTTCGCTGAAATCTAGCAAATCCTTAAAAAAATTAGGGTGCAAAGTTAGGCCTTGCCCCCGCTGTGCGCACGAGAGCCCTCCCCGCAATGGCGCCGGGCCCGCTGCGAGGGGGGGCCGCAGCGCTCGCGCGAGAGCTACTCCTGCTCTCAATAGAATTGAGAGCAGGACTCGCGTCGAGTGATTAGGCACGCCCCCGGCGGTTCAGCCAATGAGGGCGAACCTGCCGGGTGACGTCATGGCCGCGCCCCCGTCACTCCTCCGCCACGCGCCCCCCGGGCTCTCCTCCTGCAGCGCGTGTTACAGCGGAGAGACCGGGGCCTCAGCCATAGGGTTTTGCTTAGGGTCAAAACTACAGTATGTCGTCCATGGACAAGCCCAGCTTATATTGATTTCTCCCGATTTCTGTTCGCTAAAGATTCCATCGATAACGTGAAAATAAGTCGGGATATAGGGCAGCCGGGTCTAGTCCCCTTCTGGATATTAATTGGTGTAGTTTGGTGAGCCTGAGGAGATCTTTGCTGTGGGATTTGGATATAAGGTCTTTACGATAAAAAATTGGGACCAAAGATTTGCTTTTCCCAGGCTTTAAAGATTAAGGGCCTCATGCAGTAAGCGACGATTATGTGAAATCGGCAAGCTTATCGATTAGTCATGTTATTGGCGTTTTTCCCTCTCCGTATGCAGTAAGTGCCGAATACATTCAAAATCAACCAGAAAACAAATCCGCCCACTCTCACGATGATGAGCCGATCACACACAGGTGTATCGGCGTGCGTGGCGGGGTGCTGTTAGGTTGCACAATCACAAATCTTGCTGAATCAGGCGAAACAAGCATGTTTTTGATTGCGCGCCATATTTAAAGGCAACGTGTACTGCTAATCATTCTCTGTGTTGTTGGGAGTGAGAGAGAGAGAGAGACGCACAGAGCTGGACGATTGAAGATTTGCATATTGACTGAGAGACTTGTTGTGTATTGGGTGAGCTTTGTCCTTTGTTGTTTTGTTTACATCTTTGTCTTGTTTTATATGTGGAAGTGGGTCGTGTGATTGCCTGTACATTTCTTGTCTGTTTTTTGTGAGTGCTGGAAGTATGCCCGCAAAGCGTGGGAAGAGTGATGCTGGTGGGAGTGGGAGTGCTACTCGTGCGAGTACGCGTCGGAGTGAACGTTCTGTTCAGGGGAGTGATGTTGCTGGTGCACCGAGTGGTGTTGCTGGGAGTGGGAGTGCTGTTGTTGGGAGTGGGAGTGCTGGTGCTGCGAGTGGTGTTGCTGGGAGTGGGAGTGCTGTTGTTGGGAGTGGGAGTGCTGTTGTTGGGAGTGGGAGTGCTGTTGCTGTGAGTGGGAGTGCTGGTGCTGGGAGTGGGAGTGCTGTTGCTGTGAGTGGGAGTGCTGGTGCTGGGAGTGCTGGTGCTAGGAGTGTGAGTGCTGGTGCTAGGAGTGTGAGTGCTGGTGCTAGGAGTGGGAGTGCTGGTGCTAGGAGTGGGAGTGCTGGTGCTGGGAGTGCTGCTGGTGGCGCAGTTGCTGATGGGGTGTCTGGTGGTGGCGTGCTTGCTGGTGGCCAGCTTTTGGAGGCTCTTCCATTGGAAGAAGGAGAGTCCAGTCAGCACCAGCCAAGCTCTGACCCTAAACCTGCTCGGAAAAAACGTGTGGAGAAGCCACGTAATCCTCGCTTCAATGACCAGGAAAATAGGGCTCTTGTCACTGGCATTCTGGAGCACTATGACAGTCTCTATGGACATTTAGTAGGTAAGTGTAACTTTACATTTATTATTCAAATACATGTGATCCTAGGTCATCTGAGTTTTGTTCATATGCAAATATGGGTACACAATATCTTTCTATGTTCATTAGTGTGGAAACACAGCTTTTTATCATGCCTTACAAGGACAAATAAACACAGGCGGTCAATTTGCCAGAACTGCATACAATATGAATGCAACCTTGCTTACATGTATAGGTTTAGTAGTGAATGCTCATGTGCTGCACATATTACACATAAAACAGCATGTTTGCTATCTCTTGGAACAGCTAGCAGTGTAGGAAACTGGTGCTTATAATAATATATAATAATTTACCTCATATCTTTTATATGTTTTTCAAGGGCGGACAAGTGCAGCAAGCAAAAAAGAAATGTGGGACACAATAGTCATTGGTGTCAATGCCTGTGGGAATAGTGTCAGGGACAAGTATCATTGTCGGAAAAGATTTGATGATATTAGGTCCAAATTGAAAAAGAAAATACAAGACCAACGCGTGCATGCTACTGGCACTGGAGGTGGGCCCACACCACAACGTCTCATATTGACTCCATTGGAGGAGCTGCTTCGGCCAAAATTACTTACCGTCGTCGTGGAAGGCTTGGCTGGTGACCGTGACATTGGAATTTATCCGTCACAATTTCCAGCAGGTGATAAATATTACTGTACTAGGCGTGTCGTTGCTTACAGTTATTTTGCATATTTACACTGCTTTTTATACTGTCTTCACAATATAAGCATACCTGCATCTATATATGTATATGTCTGATTCTGTATATATATATCTCAAAATAGACATATATGTAGTAGTCCTACTAAAAGCAGTAACTAATATAGCACGTGCCATTGCGTGCTCATTTACATGTGAATTCCCAAAATGCATAGCTGCAGTGGAAGCAATTGATGGTGGGCGAAGATGGGGAACAACAGGGTAGTACACATGTGTAACACATGTTCATGAGAAATTATTAGTAGCTACAGGTACAGAACAGAAATATGTATCATATTATTGTGTATTTTATTGATTTTACTCCGACAAACATGACATTACTGCCTATTTTAAGCATGCATCAAAGAAATTGCATGTAACGGCCTACAAACATCACTGGCACTAACACATCTATAGTTGCTTATGAAAAGGTCCATTTTTGCTTTATGTCATATACAGACAGCATAATGAGGCACACGTATCATATGTTATGTCATTGTTTTCATAACTTAAACACTGCAGATGACTACTTAGCTCATCTACCATTGTGTTAAAGCAGCTGCAATTAATATCTCATCACAGCATACACTTCAACAGAGGGGGTGGGGTTCAGCACACACACTAATTACAGCCTCATTTCACGGTCAACTTAGTTCACACCATTTGCACCTGTTTCAAGTCATTGAAAGGTGTGGCTGATTAGGCTTTTTGGGGAAGGGAATACCTTTCTTACAACCTGAATAGCACAACTGAAGTTAATCACACTCATTTGAAAGCTTAACTGTAGCTACTAAATGCCCCAACAACTCATTACTTATCAAAGCGTACGTCACACATTAGTTCACTCATATCTATAGTTGAACTACTATCAAAGACACATTATCACACACTGCATGTGTTGTCTTGTTGAGTCACAGCCACATTCAGGTGTGCCACATCTTCGATTAATGTACCACACATATCCTCTACCAAAAACAACACTTTTTGCAATATGACCACCTTCATGATAACCATTGTGAATGGTCATCTCATGATAGTTATGTACATTATGATACTGATATCACTACACAACATATGATTTTTATGTACTCATTTAATCTATTTATCCTCACGCATTACTGCAGAAACATAGTATGTTGTATGTTAGGGAACTCAAAAATTCTAAGTACACAGGCATGTACAGTGTTATTACAACTATTTATGTTCACTTTCACACACATTTTCGGTTAAGGAACTGATGTTGTTAGTTAATCATAAATACAGAACATACAATAAGTGTTTGTTCAATATTTACACATGTAAATGTAAAACTTATGTTATTGTTATATATAGTTGCCCCTGGAGGACATGTGTCACCTGAGATGGAACAAGTGTCTTCACCTGGGTCAGCCAGCTCAACACTACTAGAAGGTGAGTGTATCATTTGCTGGCCATATAATATGTGCTCTTCTATATGTTATGTTGTCATGTGCATTATTTGTTTTGCACATCTTCTTTAAATAGGATTACTTAGTGTCAGTGAAAATTAAGTGTAAGGCAACATGTATTGTGTTAGTGATGTTAATTATCATGTAGGACTTCTGAGTTTAGAGCAACTTTTCATTCATTCATATTTCATACTGAGTCCAAACATTATTCGTAAGTCAAGGTAGTTTTTAATGAGGTTATAAAACGTATGCTAACATGTTAGGTGTTACTTAGGACACAGTACAATTACATAGTAACACAGCATACATTAACATGCCATTTAATAATGTGTACATTTCTTTTTAGAACATCATGGTGATGAGGATGATGAGTATGATGAGGATGACGCCACAGAAGAGACTGAAATACAATCATGTGACCATGAAGAGGTGCCAATAGAAACTGTTGTACCGCCAAATCGTCCATCAACTTCCACATACGATGCAATTGTAGCTTCAGAGGGAAAAATAGTGGACGCAGAAAATCGTCGCCATTCAGACATGATGACAGTGCTGGAAAGGATGATTGGACTGCAGGAAGAAACAGTATCACAATTGGCACATCTCCACAGAGTCTTCATTGAAGTGCCTAAACAGTTGCAAAAAATCAACACCTCATTCGAAGCATTAGTTGTTCAGCAAACACAAGCTAATTACTGGAGAATGACTAATGTACCACAATTCAACACCTCCCAGCCAGGATCTGTTCATGCAGGTCAGTTTTCACCACATTCATCTGATATTCATTCACCAGGCCCAAATGTTACCGGTCAAGTAGCAGACATTGCTGTGCAGGTTCCTGATGACATCCTACCGCTGCCATCTGTACAAATTCAGCAGCAGACACCTACAAAGGAGGCGACAAAAACAAAACAAGACACACATGAAACAGACCAACCATCACTTGTGCAGTGTCTACCAACTTGCTCACATGTGTCACTGGGCACAAGCCCTGTCCGTGAACAGTCACTACCCAAAAGCCCTGTAGGTGAGTCGCTGCCCAAAAGCCCTGTAGGTGAATCGCTGCCCAAAAGCCCTGTAGGTGAGTCGCTGCCCAAAAGCCCTGTAGGTGAATCGCTGCCCAAAAGCCCTGTAGGTGAATCGCTGCCCAAAAGCCCTGTAGGTGAATCACTGCCCAAAAGCCCTGTAGGTGAGTCACTGGCCACAAGCCCTGTAGGTGAGTCACTGGCCACAAGCCCCGTAGGTGAACAGTCACTGGCCACAAGCCCTGCCCGTGAAGTGCCAGAGGCCACTCAAAGTGGCTCTGTTGTGCCTAAAGTTGGTGGCAAAAGAAAAAGGAAAATTCAAGAGACAACAAGCAGGCCTGTTACTCGCTCGCAAAAGGAACAAAAAAAATAAATGTTATAATTCAGAAAATATGTCTTTGGCCTTGTTTTGTTGACTTCAGATTATCTAATTACTATTGTATGTATGCTGAAGACTGTGTTGTTTCCAAACTTTCAACTATGTTCTTGTACACGTGAAGTTTTGGAAATGTTAACACTCATAATTAATTGTGTTATAAATATTTATGTTGTAATCGTCTGTTCAGTAATGGTCCACCAGGAGCCAGTTGCTAAGTTTAGAGAAGCTGCCATTGACTTTGCAGCAAAACATTGCATTTGGGTGTGTTAATTGATGTAAGAATTGCATATGCATATTAGTCACATGCAATTATTAAAACACCTAAGTAAGTGCAAACATCTTTCTTGTACGTGTACAGCAGGATTATGTGTAAATTATTACTTACCTTTGCCTTGCTTGGCCATTGTAATTTTGTCCTTTAATCAGTTGTGTGTTCGTTTCTATAACATCTCAGAATGTATAATAATATATATACACACACACACACACACACACACACACACACTGAGTGTGAGTGTGAGTGTGAGTGTGTGAGTGTGTATATATATATATGTATATATGTGTATATATATATGTATATATGTGTATATATATATGTATATATGTGTATATATATATGTATATATGTGTATATGTATATGTATATATGTGTATATGTGTATATATATATGTATATATGTGTATATATATATGTATATATGTGTATATATATATGTATATATGTGTATATATATATGTATATATGTGTGTATATATATATATATATATATATATATATATATATATATATATATATAGTACTATATAAACTGGTATACACAAACTAATACACTTCATGCTTCCTTGTGAAAGCACACTATTTTAATAATACAGGCCTAATGTTTGAGAAATATCCTAAGTATGAGACTCTAACAGTATTGTGCTTAAACAAATGTTTATTACTTCATTCAATCATGTTTCTCACCATTTAAATAGGTTTCATACAAGGTATACTTAATGCCATCAATGTTGTGTGTACTCCTGCAATATAAAAAAAAATAAAATATTATATATAAATATATATATATTTTTATAAGAGATATATTTATATATATATATATATATATATATATATATATATATATATATATATATACACACGTATTTAAACTCATGCAGATAGGGAGTTAACCAGACTTTCACATACACACAGAAATGTAAGCGGGGAAAAAACATTTCTTTTTGCAGGTGTGTTTTTACTGATATGCCTGGCTAAGAAATATTTTCACACACTGGTCTTTGTTAGTTTTCAAAAAAACACTATGTGAACGCATTCACAGTCTAGGGATGTTTTTCACAAACGAGATAAAAGAAGGAGAAATGTTTCTCCCACAGTCCCATATCACGAACCACAACTGTTAACCCAATTAGACAAACAAATCCAATTGGCGTTTGAAATAAGGAGTCAAAGTAGTTACTTTTGTTGACCTTGACAAGGAAAAACAGGAGTTTGTTAGCCATTCAGCACATTCATTTTGATGAGCAAATAACACAGACCTGCACACAGCTTTTGTGCTACTCAGACATGGCTGATGAATTCGTTAACAATATTAATCCCCTTTTAGGGTATAAGTACATGATCTGTGAAGCCATCTTGAACAGTCGCGGACAGAAAGCAAGCACACGCCAAATCGATGATTTCATTCGAGCAAAATATCCTTATTACCAAGACCGTAAGCATGCACGGAATTTTAATTCCTCAATAAGATTCACTTTATCAAGTAATGACTTTTTTGAACGTGACCAGGATAAGCTACAACACACCTATGGTTTCTGGAAGATTGCCCCGGAAAAACAATTTATCCTGAAAGACGGCACTTATATTGTCGTGAAAGGCATATTTATTCCTAATGGCAATAGCAATGTATCCGCTACTACTGATCCGTTTGAATCGATACGTGCTGCAATATCTGCAGCCTCCATTCCTGAAACCCACATTGTACAAGAACAAAAGTACTATGATTATGTACCAAGCCTTTCAGCTGAAATTGCATTGGAATGG
Source organism: Ascaphus truei (assembly GCF_040206685.1). Taxonomy (NCBI): domain Eukaryota; kingdom Metazoa; phylum Chordata; class Amphibia; order Anura; family Ascaphidae; genus Ascaphus; species Ascaphus truei. Next base: position 316,437,286 of record NC_134483.1, read on the forward strand.
GACCCGGAAGAAATGAACCTACCTCCCGACCAATTATTTGAAGAAAGCAGTGGCGATTCCTATGAGCGCATCCTGGAGGAGATATGTGCCATACTGGATTCAGCGGTTGGGTTAAGCGTGGATGAAAATGGCTTGCATTTCTGGAGCGACCAGTTGCAGCCAGGCGAAGAGTTAATTCTAGAAGAATGGTAAATATAACAATCGTTATGCGTTGACTCTGCGTTTAAATTTTTTTTTTTTTTGTAACCACCATTTTCACTTTCAATGCGTGGATACAGCGTAACATTGCAGACTGCATAACATGTAGCGATCACAAACAAATTGTTTCCTAATACAATATAGTAGGACCTGAAAGAGTAGTACACATTGCTGACGGAATAAATATACGTACTTTCCTATCCCTTTAAACATATTAGCAACATTTTACCATTACTCTAACACATACCTGTTTTGTTATCATGCAACATCTACAACATTGAAAACCGGGTCCACCACGTATGACGTGGGACCCTTGTCATGGGCCAAGGCGTCCTTAAAAAGGATTAGTGATGTAAGTCCCGCCCCCAAGCGACGTGCGCGCCTCAAAGCCTATTGGCTGTCATGTTTTGTTATAGTAACGGTAACTGCAGTGTGTGATGCGTGCGGCTCAGTGTTTGTAGGCGTACCCTGGGCGTTAGCCGAATGTTAATTGAGTGGGAGGAGTGTTAGCGTGCGTTTCACGCTGGCTTAACATGACGTCACACGTATTGCATTTGCGCATTGTGTTATCGGCCGTGCTTTCTGTTCAAACACGTCTGTTTAAAAAGAATACAGATGTACTCGTTTAGAACGAATGTAGTTTCGTCTTCATTGTATTTGAAATAAAGATGTTATGTTTACTGGTATTTTCAACATGTATTGAACGCACAACGTACGCTTTGTTTTGCGCATGCGCTAACAGTTAGTGGAGCCAAGCGTGAAGTGCGTGCGCACACAAAGATGTGCGCGCACATCTTTCAGTATACAGGCAACGTTCACTTCTTATACATAGTTATGCCTGCTACAAATTTAAAGAAACATTACATACTGATGAACAGTTTTACTTCTAACATATAAGTGACTGACGTGTGTATCTACACAATCATATAGAGCTGCGTAACGCGTTGTCACGGATGCATATCTAGTAAGGTGCCATCTTTGACCATCATGTGTTTGCTGTATTTCAGAGATGTCGGGGAAGATACAATCGGATCAATGTATGATTTCAGAAGAGTCTACCTTTATATGAGATGATTGTGAGGAGGAGCCACCGACTACTATACTACATATGGAACTAATTTTATATTGCTTGCAGCGCTTATTAACAAACAATTAAAAATGTGATACCCTTATGCCTATATTGCATAAGCACTTAATTAACATAATGATGTTGCAAAAGAGTGCCTCATGAATTTTTATTGAGTGTTCTTTAATGACTACTAACATTTTATGACATGGTGTGTTTTATATATAACAACCATTCCCACTCTGCTAACACATTTGTGTATTCTAATATGTAATGGAACGTATGACTGTCGAAACTATGTAACAATAATAATAATAATATGAGCATGTTCATGTATAGGGCTGCTAGTTGTACGCAGCGATTTACAGACACATGTTTCAGCCTGAGGTCCCTGGCCCGTGGAACGTACAAATGTTTTTTTGCCGCATGAGGCACAGGGAGATAAAGTGACTTGGCCAAGGTCACAAGGAGCCCACACCGGGAATTGAACCAGACTCCCCTGCTTCAAACTATCAGTGCCAGTGTGTGTCTTTACTCAGTGAGCCACTCCTTCTCCCAATGTAAAGGACACTTACAACCAAGTCGCCATTTATTTTTAAAATCTCTTGTTACATGGGTATGTAGATAAAATGGTTTGGGACTGTAGCAAATAATGTTAGTGGCCAGATGTTATGGTCCCCTCCAATGCATGATGTTCTGAATATGACATCACCATCATGTTATGAAGTACGTTTCTGTGTATATTTCATTAACCTAACTAACTATAGTTTACTGTGTTTATTAATCGTTTAGAAATACATAGTATAGTCAATATGATGATATAAGCTACCATAATAAAGCTGGTGTTATCATTTGTCGGTGTTATACATGGATCCTACACCAATTGATAGAGACACAAACAGTTGTCTTAAAAAGTGTGTCTATGCTAGTGATGAATGTGCTCCCGTAAGTAAACAAATAAGTACAGTTATCCCCTTTTCTCCAACCACCTCTATATTACATTAATGGAAATTATAAGGAAACATACATAAAATGTGATGAAATGTGAGTAATCATTTTGTAATACAATGCACATGAAAGCTCAAGAGTAGCTAAATGCATATACATGATACAGAAAGTACATATATGTAACATTTGTGTTTAAACCAATATGTTGGGTTTTTAGTTCCAATAATTATAGGAAGATTGAGGTAGCCACATCTTATGAGAGATGTCAGCAAATATACATACCATGATCAGTCATACTGGAGATATACCTATAATGCAAAGGAACAATATATAAATTGCAAACATTGACATGCCATCTTCAGTACCGTAAACAACACAGCAAAGTGTGTATTTGGTGTTAAATGTACAACACCATGTATATTTCATGACATTCAAAATGTAAATCAGCCTGGTGTACACATCATATGGATGTACATGTTACACTGCACCAATAACATTGTATGTAAGCATACTAGAAGCATGAATGATTATGGGCATAATATGTGTTTTGTCTTAGCATAAGGAATAACACAATGCTAAAATATTATTGCTTTGTTACCCAAGTTGTATTCACATACACACAACTAAAGTACAATTGAAGAGGGATTATATAACCTGTGCAACAATAACATACCGGTGCCACATCCCTTTGTGCACACAGCAGAGAAAAGAAAGGTGTGCAACCCATATTCATCTGTGTCCTAACAGAAGGTTATATAAAGAAACATTATTGTTAATATAACATAATTAAACTATAAAAGTAGTACTAGGAACATAAGAGTTTGTACTTACAAGAAAAAAATGAATTGATGAGATTCTGTCGTGTCTGGCCACCACTGGCTGTTTGTTCATTTTCAGCAGCTACATGGGTGGGATGCTCGTCTACCAAAGGCTCAGCTAGGTCTGACTGTACATTGTGCCTGAGTGCAACATTGTGCAAAATGCAACAGGCAAGGATAATATCAGACACTTTTTGAGGCTTGTATAGAAGAGCCCCACCAGTTCTGTCCAGACACCTAAACCTGGTCTTGAGTAGGCCAAATGTCCTCTCTATAACAGATCTTGTAGATATATGGGCTGCATTGTACCTGTCCTCTGCTTCAGTTTGAGGGTTTAGCACCGGAGTCAAGAGCCACGGCCTAATTCCGTATCCTGAGTCACCTATAATGAATGGAGCACACATAAGCTGACATTAGTGATCAAATTGTACAATGCCAACATTCCTAAATCAACATGTGTTTTGTGTTAGAACATGTAAATATGTACTCACCCAGCAGCCAACCAGGTTCAAAATGTCCCTCTTCGAACGCATGGAAGACTGAAGAGTTCCTCAGGATAGAGGAATCGTGACTGGAACCAGGGAACTTGGGTACCACATGCATTATCCTCATCGTGGCATCACATACCACCTGTACATTGAGTGAATGGTAGTGCTTCCGATTGCGGTACACATGCTCACTCTGACTAGGTGCAATCAAAGCAACATGTGTGCAATCGATTGCACCCAGCACACATGGTATCCCTGCTATATTATAAAAGCCAGTCCTGACTTCCAGCCATTCTGTCGCCTCTGTAGGAAAATGAATATAATTCCTAGCGCGTCTATTGAGTGCATAGAGAAACTGGGTCAAGGCCCGCGAGAATGTAGATTGCGAGACCCCGCCCACTATGCCCACAGTTGTCTGGTATGACGCGGAAGCAAGATAATGTAATGAGCACAGCATTTTAACAAGCCCAGGGACTGCACGACCTCTGGCTGTGAAAAAATCTAAATCCCCCCTTATCTCCTGATAAAGAGCTAAGATTGCTGCTGAACTCAAACGATAGCGACTTACAATCTCCTCCTCACTCATCCCATCTAACAGGGTTCTCTCCCTGTACAGACGCGGACGAGGCACAAGTTGTCTCCTCTGTCTTCTCCTCTGATCTCCTGTCCCTCTACCTGTCCCTCGGCCTGTCCCTCTCCCTGTCCCTGTCGTATCCGCGTCACTGTCACTGTCCCTCGGTGTGTCCCTCCCTTGCCCTATATGATTGTCTTCATCATCAAGCATGTCATAGAAAAGAATGTTCCTCCGTCTCCTAAACATTCGCAACATTTTGAAATGAGTAGCTGTGAATGAGCAGGTAATGTGCGTCCTTTAAATAGGTATGTGATGATGTCAGGTGACATAGTAAAATGCAAGGTGTTACATTAACATAATAAAGTACTTCTGTGGCAAGCTGTGTGCAGTTGTTCTTAGAAGTATTTGTTGTGTGTATTCTGCAGGGAATGATGATATTTGGCAATGATGTGACGTGAAGCTTTGTACAAAGATTGCTTGCAAATAAATAGTTGCATGTGCAATGCATGTAACACTTGTGAACGCAAGAGTCAGTCATGTAATGAGACAAAAAGGCTGAGATTGACGTGGGAAAAGTTTTGTGTAACATGTGTAATTATCCATGTTATTGTGACATGTTGGCAACAATGAATAGTCGTGTGCATATGCATGCATTTGTGTAAGGAGGATAGTTGGTATAGAATGAGTTTACAAGGTGTCCCAATGATGAATTACTGTACATGTGTGTATAAGTTAGGTTGAAGTGCTTGTAATGCAACGGTTACAATGTAAACATGCAATGTGATTGAGCGTCCAATAAGTGACGTCATGAAAATAGGGAGGACCCAAAAGTATATGTAAACATGAGAAGACAGATGTACATGAACGTTTAAAGATGCGTGTCACATTACAAGCATTGTGTAATGTAAAGGAAGATGAATATACTGTGTATGAGTGACATGTGTGACATGTGTGACATCATGTAAATAATTGTCGCTGAGTTGAGTAAAATGTGTGATATGATGTGAGGTTCTCCTTTAAGAGTGTAGTATAGTATTTTCCCTTGCCACATCATCACATGATGAGTAATGTGACCCGCAAATGCTGCAAACATGTAAAAGTCGAATGTTATGCAAATAAGACACATCAGCTGTGACACAATGCAGGGAATGCCCCCACACTGTAATGCAAATCCCCCTTGTATTGTGAGCAATGAAACGTAAACAGTACTATACTGTTATACGTCCCCGCTCCATTGACTTCCATTGATGTACAGAAGATGTTTTTTTTCTAAGTGCCGTTCCGGCAGCCTTAGCGATCGTTCTCCCGTCCAAACTGCCAACTTTAGTTGGCGGGAGAAATCGGCCATAACATCTCAATTTCGTAGTGCCGATCAGCCCCGATAAGCTGTTTTTTTTTGTTGAATCCAGCCGATTTAAAAAAGTGGCGATCAGTGTCGAAAACAGGCTTATCGGCAGGCGACTGGCCATAACCAAATTATCGGCTCCGAAACCTGGCGATATGAAGCACTTATCGGCGCTTACTGAATCTCAAACCCAATTTTGGCTATAACATGGCCATATTTCCCTTATCAACGCTTACTGCATGAGGCCCTAAGTCCTAATTTAGCCAATTGAAGGCCTTTTTGGCATCTTAATTTATGACCCACTGCTAGAGTTTTTTTCGTGTTTATATGTTGGATGACATTGACCAATCTCCTTGTATTATCTGAAACTTGATGGAATTAGATAAATCACACCTGATCTGGGAGATGCAGTGAAAAAACAAGATAGAAGTGCGCAACAAAAAAACCTCTACTGTTTTAACCCCTTAATCACCTATGTGTTAAATATATAAACAACCTCTGTGTTAGGAACTGGCGCCTGCAGCTGTATGTGTAGGGATGATTAACCCCTAGAACAACTGGAAAACAAGAAAGACAAAAGCGCAAACGCACATAGTGAAGTAGGTAAAATCAATTGATTAGTGTTTATAGGGGTATTATATCTGCGTACATCAGATTAGTATAAAGACAGCATATCATGTGCATAGACATGTGTTACCAGACGTCACAAGGTAAGTGCTGGATCGAGGGACATCAACCTCACTGCCAGAAACTTTTCCTCCACTCCTGGATGGGCCGTCTGGGCACTTCAGGACTCAGCTTCTGCTTGGGGCTGTATGATCAGAGCTTCACTGGTTTGCTCGTTCTCCAGGGCACCCCTCCGTCCGGCTGCTTGCCAGTGCAGGCGCTGATGGAAATCAGAGAGGTTCCAGCCTCTGTTGAGCTGTTAGGTTGTTAGTCCATGTGTCACGTATTGATTTTACGACGGCCGCAAAGTGCTGATAGCCGTAAGTGATGGTTTTGTGGCACTTAAAGGCAAACACCCCAATGTTCGAGATATGCCACAGAGATAAAAGTTTCGGGTAAAAAATCACCAATTTGACTTTCTAAAAACATATAATATATCCAACGCGTTTCGTAGCAACGCTACTTCTTCAGGGATATAGAAATGACATTTGTTAAAACTTATATACCCCTACAACATCCCTCATTGGTCAAACTGTCAATCAGAATGCACCAATCGCAATAAGACAAGGTTAATTCACTCATGTGTATGAGTGATCAAGAGCACTACATGGCTCATAGTAATTACCAGTTTTAACCCTATCAGGTATGGCAGGGGTACCATTAGAACACATAGTGAAGCTCTGATCATACAGCCCCAAGCAGAAGCTGAGTCCTGAAGTGCCCAGACGGCCCATCCAGGAGTGGAGGAAAAGTTTCTGGCAGTGAGGTTGATGTCCCTCGATCCAGCACTTACCTTGTGACGTCTGGTAACACATGTCTATGCACATGATATGCTGTCTTTATACTAATCTGATGTACGCAGATATAATACCCCTATAAACACTAATCAATTGATTTTACCTACTTCACTATGTGCGTTTGCGCTTTTGTCTTTCTTGTTTTCCAGCTGATCTGGGAGATAACTGTTCAATCTAATAGCCAGGATTTAAGCATACATTTTCAAGTCAGTATTCAACAAGGAGATTGGTCTAAAGCTAGCGCACTGGATTTTGTCTTTGCCCGCCTTATGCATCAGCACAGTCATGGCTTTGGACTTTGATTGGCGGCATGGTGTATCAAACATAAATTGATTAAAAAGTGGTGTCATATGGGGTATGAGTAAATGGGTAAATTGTTTATATAAGCAGTTTGAGAGACCACCGGGTCCTGGGATTTGATGACTTTTTAAGGTTTTATAATAGCTTCTAGAATTTCTTTGGATGTGTTTGGCTGTTCTAAGGTTAACTTATCATGCCCTATGGTGGGTTTTAAGGTTATATAGTTATGTGTAGTATTCTCTGAAGCGGTTACAGATTTTTCCTGGATCAGAAATCGTTGGGCCTGTCTTACCTCTGATAGAATTGATTGCATGGCGAGAATTTATCTTGTTTTATTTAGCTGCCAAGAGGGAGTCAGCCTGGTTGGCTTTAGTGTAATACATTGTTTGTGCCATCTAAGTTATTGTTTAGTATGTGTTATAAAAAGTAAGTTCAGTTCCCTCCCCTCGGATCTTGATTATTTTATCTTGGAGCGCATTTGTTAGTTTGACTTGTTTTGATGTTCAAACTTCTCTAATGTTTTGGTTAAGGTGTCAGTTTCTCTAGGTCTGGACTTTTTGTTATGGGAGGAGATGTTAATACAGACCCCCAGATTATTCCCTTGTGCACTTCTCATAGAGTTGCAGCAGAGACAGTGCCCATATTGTTTTATTCAAAGTAATTTCTGATATCTGTTTCTATTTCTCTCCTGGTGTTCAGGTTACAAAGTATAGTTTCGTTTAAGCTCCATCTAAATTATCCAGATATTCGACCTAGACCCCCAAACTGATTTCGATGGGTGAATGGTCCAACCATGTTATAAGATGGTACTTGACCTTAGATATCAGGAATCTAAGTGACTTTTTGATAAAAGAATAGTCTTGTGTCACGAGAGATAGAATCCTGAATCGAGAATAAAATAGTCAGGGTCACAGGCTGGGGTCGAGGCAGGCAGCAGAGGAGCAAGGTTAGGGTCATAGGTTGGAAACAAGGCAGGTTTAGAGCAACAGGAACAAATAGGAACTACACTACCGACACACTTTATTAAAGTGTGGCCGGTACCGCAAGCCGGGAGATTTCCCGGCTTGCTAGTGGCCGCCCCTCGGCGTGCCGCGCGTCATAGACGCGCGGTCACGCGTCTTCGAGGGCGTGCGCCCCCTGCACGCGCGTCCAGGGGCTCCCCGAGGGAGCCCTGGTGTCCCGCAATCGCGGGACAGCGGCAGGGGGTTCCGGGGGACCCGGCGGACCCGGCAGCGGTAGGGAGAGCGCCCCGATCGGAGGGCGCTCTTCCGCTGCTTCGGCGCGCGCCCGTCACTCTCGGGCGCGCGCCAGGCTACTGCTGCGGCCAAGAACGGGCAAATGCTCGAATAAACTTGGCCGCAGCAGTATGGTCTGACAACATCCTAGAGGAAGTTATTTGTTGCAGGCCTTTTCTTTTCAGGAGCATTGTGGTGATAGGTTCTTAAATATTTGTAATTGACATGTCTCAAATGTAATAGTAAGCATATCTCTTGATTTTTGAAGTGTGGCGTCTACAGTCCGTAAACTTACCATATCCTCTACCGTCTGAAAGATGTGGAGCCTTTAAATCACATCTTGTGGATCTGCTGGTCTTGCCATTAAGCCCCTGTTGATTCTGCCCCTCAGAAGCTTTTCATTGGGTAGGTCTGGCAGGAGCTCCGCAAAAAAAAGTCACCACGTATTTCTCCAGATCTTCTGTGTTAACCGCTTCAGGGATATTCCGGATGCACAAGTTGTTTCTGCGGGACCTATTTTCTGAGCCCTCAAGGCCATCTTGTAGTGCAACGATTTGGTAATGTATGTCTCTGGTCTCCGCAGAGGCCTAGATATGGACCTGTGCGACATCATCGAGCTTCCTTTTGGTTGCGTCAGTCCTGTTCCCTAGGTCAGAAAAGAGGAAATAAGTGCACTCAGAAAAACTGGATAAACGGCCACTGGTGCATGAAAAATTCTAGAGGGAAACAAAGTGAATATTTGCCCTGGACACAGTGGCACCAAGGGGATTGAACGAAGATCTTACTATACTGATAGACTGATGTGTGGAACTAATACTTTAAACAGGCCTGTGAACAAGAATCTCAAGGTTCTTTTTGTTACATATTGTGTATGTTAGGATCCGTGATCTGCGACGCGCTCGGCGCACTAATCTCTTACCCCAACCCGTGATCTGTCCCCCTCTCCCTTCCCCTGGGACCAGCTGCCATGCTAGGTGCACGCGCATCCTGCGCAGATGTTAATACCGCTCTCAGACTCCGCCCACGCGGCAATGTAATCGGTACGCGGGACCGCATCATCTTTCTGCTTCTGGGATCCTCCCCACACCTGTCTTCTGCACCTTGTCCTCCTATCATGGTCAGTCTTACTGATGCGCCTGCTCCAGTCTGTTACCACATTGGTTCCTGTGCCCCACTGGCAAATAGGCTGAGCATAAACCTTCCTATGTGCGAAGTATTCACTGCTACCCTTGCGTCCACAGTCTTGTCTTGTACTCCGTTTCCTAGTTCCTCTGTTTCTGACCTCGGCTATTCTTCTGGACTCCGCTCTTCTAAATTCCTGACCCCGGCTACTAACGATGATCGGCATCTCGCCAACACCGACCTCGGCAAAGTACCACGACGATCCGCACCTCTCCAATCTTGATCACAGCTTAGCACCTCTCCAACCCCCGACCTCGGCAAGTATCTCTGGCCATCCATACCTCTCCAACCTCGACCCGGCTTCCTCTGCCTATCTACACTCCAGACGCGCCCTTGAGGCTGTGGGTTGGTGTTGTGTATATATATCCCCACCTCAGTATTGTGGTCACGCCTTGTTTCTGGTGAACACTCCGGAACAGTATGCTCAGCTCCACAAGCATGGACCCCGCTGAGGTGGGACGAGTCTTGAGCGCGCACGCCAGCATGTTTTGTAAAATTGAAAAATATTTAGAACAGAACAACTGTCGTATGGACACATTGCAACAGAACCTTCTGTCTCTTACTGACCGGGCTCAAGCCTCTGTTCCTAGTCCTGTTCCTTTGGAGCCTTCTGCTGCAACTCTACCTTCTAAATCCATGACCTCAACATCAGAACCCTGACTTACCGCACCCAACCGTTATAGTGGCGACCCCCATGGGTGCTGGGGCTTTTTGAATCAATGTTTCATACAGTTTCAACTAATGCCTTCTCGATTCATTTCTGAAAGATTCAAGGTGGCGTACATTATCTCACTACTCATCGATGATCCCCTGGCATGGGCTTTTCCCATCTGGGAACAAAGATCTGACCTCACTCTGGATATCGGACAATTTACCCGGGAATTCTGCAGAGTTTTTGATACGCCTGGTCGTAAGGTAACCGCCACTTTTTCCCTTTTCCACATTTCCCAGGGAAATCGCTCCGTGGCTAGATACGCTCTGGAGTTCCGCACTATTGCCGCCAAGACCGGATGGAATAACGAGGCGTTATCAGCTGCCTTCTGGCAAGGTCTCTCTGAGATTATAAAGGACGAGCTCGCTGCACATGAACGCCCTACTGATCTCGAAGAACTCATCGCCATATGTATCAGCATTGATCAACGACGGCAGGAGAGGAGGTTCGAAAGAACCCGTCACCGACAGCTCACTCCGAGATTCCCTTCTCTCCATCCTGGTACAGCTGACCCTCTTCTGCCAGATATTCCTGAGCACATGCAACTTGGTGGCAACAAGTTGTCGTCAAGTGAGAAACAGCCGGTCTTTGCCTGTACTGTGCAATCCCGGACATCAGGTACTCTATTGCCCTCACAAATCGGGAAAACGCCAACTCCTAATGAGGTCTAGGGGAATCACATTGAGAACACTTTCTACCTCCCCTACCAAAGAGAAACCATTGCCAACCAGGATCTTTGTACCTGTTACGCTGACCGGTGAGAACTTCCACACCACCGCTCTAGCCTTTGTGGATTCCGGGTGAGGAGAGAATTGAATTGACCAGGGCTTCGCTGAGAGGATTAACATTCCCCTCATCCGCAAGAGATGCCCTGTAGGGTTGGAAGCAATTGATGGTCGAACTCTGCAAACAGCATTTATCTCTCTACAGACCACCCTCTTTTGTTTAAGTACAGGTGAGGACCATACGGAGGAGATCCAGCTCTATGCCATCCATACTCCATCGGTCGATGTGATTCTTGGCTTTCCATGGCTCCAACTTCACAACCCATCTATTGATTGGACTGACAAGGAACCTGTCCTGTGGAGCTCTTCATGTTCTAAGAATTGCGTAGTGCCCGTCAAAAGTATATGCGGGGTTGTTGCTCCTAAAGAAGAGGAGGTCATTTTGCCCGAGGTTTACACCGATTTTCGTTATGTTTCATAAAGCAAGATCGGAGCTTCTGCCACATCATCGTGCCTTTGATTGTCCTATTGATCTGCTACCCAGTTCAGTACCTCCTAGGGGAAGCTCATATCCACTTTTCCTTCCAGAGACTAAAGCCATGGAGTACATTCAAGAAAATTTACTAAAGGGGTTTATTTGAAAATCTTCTTCCCCAGCCGGAGCAGGATTCTTCTTTTTGAAGAAGGACGGATCTCTATGACCCTGTATCGATTTATAGAGCTCTTAACAAGATCACCATCAAAAACCGTTGCCCCTTGCCATTGATTTCAGAACTCTTCGATCGCCTCCAAGGGGCCACCATCTTTACCAAACTGGACCTGTGTGAGGCCTACAATTTGGTTAGAATTTGCATGGGTGACGAATGGAAAACGCTTTCAATACTCAAGTTGGTCATTATGAATACCTCGTCATGCCCTTTGGCTTCTGTAATGTCCCTGCCGTCTTCCAAGACTTTGTTAATGAGATCTTCAGGGACCTGCTCAATCAGTTTGTTATCGTCTATTTGAATGACATAATGAGTTTTTCTAAGTCTTCACAGGAAGATGTTGGCCATGTCAAACAGAACTGCTACGCCTACGTGAAAACCATTTGTTCGCCAAGCTGGATAAGTGTCAGTTCCACCAAACCTCCACGGCATTTCTCGGATTCATAATTTCTGATAATGGTCTCACCATGAATCCATTTAAAGTGAAGGCGGTCCTGGATTGGCCTCATCCCAATACTCTCAAGACTGTACAGCTCTTTCTGGGCTTCTCGAATTACTACCACAGGTTCATTCAAAATTTCTGTTCTGCGGCAGCTCCCATTACAGTCTTAATGAAGAAAGGTGCTGATCCTACTTCATGGTCACCGGCGGCTAGCCAAACCTTTGATCATCTGAAATCCGCCTTCGTTTCTGCACCCATCCTCATACATCCAGATCTCAAACTACCATTCACCTTAGAAGTGGATGCAACAGACGTCGGGGCCGGAGCTATTCTGTCTCAGAGAAGGACTCCTCAAGCCAGACTTCATTTGTATGCCTTTTCTCGAAAAAAAATTTTCTCCAGCGGAATAAAATGATGACATAATTAACCGGGAACTTCTAGCTATCAAGTTAGCTCTTGAAGAATTGAGACATGTTTTAGAAGGCACAGAGAATCCTACTAACATCTTGACCGACCATAAGAACTTACTCTACATCGAAGGCGCTCATTGCTTAGGGGCTCGACAAGCCCGGTGGTTGCTTTTCTTTTCCTATTTCAATTATATTATTTCTTTCCTACTAGGTTCAAAAAATGTCAAGGTCGATGCCCTCTCCCATCAGTTTTTGGTGGACGTCAAAACCGAGGATCGCCAGGAAACCATACTTTCCGCAAACACCTTTGACGCATTGAGAGAGATCGTACAAGATCAATAATTAACCGGGAACTTCTAGCTATCAAGTTAGCTCTTGAAGAATTGAGACATGTTTTAGAAGGCACAGTGAATCCTACTAACATCTTGACTGACCACAAGAACTTACTCTACATCGAAGGCGTTCATTGCTTAGGGGCTCGACAAGCCCGGTGGTTGCTTTTCTTTTCCTATTTCAATTATATTATTTCTTTCCTACTAGCTTCAAAAAATGTCAAGGTCGATGCCCTCTCCCATGAGTTTTTGGTGGACGTCAAAACCGAGGATCGCCAGGAAACCATACTTTCCGCAAACACCTTTGACGCATTGAGAGAGATCGTACAAGATCAGTCCCACATCCCAGAAGGTCTTGAAGTTCCAGAAGGGCAATTCTTTACCTCACCACCTCATCAGAGGAAGGTTCTTGAATGGGGTCATTCTTCTAAGTCATCTGGACATCCTGGTACTAGAAGAACCTTCAACCTTGTGGAGTTGACCTTTTGGTGGCCCGGCATGCAGAAGGACATTAAGGAATTTGTTCCTACGTGCTCGATATGTGCTTGGAATAAGACTCCTTGGAACAAACCACCAGGACTCCTTCAACCTCTTCCCATCTCAGACTGTCCATGGACACACTGTCCATGTCCATAGTAGAACTGCCCGTGTCTAAAGGTATGAACACCAACTTCGAAGTGGTAGATCGCGTCTCTAAGCAGTCCCACTTTATTCCGCTCTCCCAAACTAGCAGACATCTTTGTCAAAGAAATTTTCCGCCTCCAAGGGGTGCAACAGGTCATCATTTCTGATCGTGTGCCACAGTTTATATCAAAGTTCTGGTGTTCCTTCACTCAACAATTAGGTATTTCTCTACATTTTTCTTCGGGTTACCATCCCCAAACCAATGGTCAGACAGAGCGAACCAACAAGTCACTGGAGCAATATATTCGTTGTTTCATCTCAGACACCAAGGATGACTGGACTGACCTTCGTCCTTGAGCCGAGTTTGTGCACAACAATCTGTGCAGTGAATCCACCATGGAGTTGCACTTTTTCATCAGTTATGGGTTTCATCCATCTCTCCTGCCCATCACTACACCCAGTTCTGGGGTACCGGCAGCAGACAACAGAATTTGCTGCTACAGAATTCGTGGAAAAGAATTCAGCAGAATCTTAGGAGGGCAACTTCTAGACAGAAGACACAGACGGACCGGCACCAAAGGTTATCAACAACATATTCCAGCCTTCTAACCATCAACAGCCAAGTAACATCACTAAGGGCGATATTACTCTGACAAACCCCACCAACATTGCAAATGCATTCAATGATTACTTTGTGGGGTGTGCTACTAACTTATTAGCAAAACGCAGCCCAAACCACAAACCTGAATCTCATCCTGGGAGTACCCCTATAGCCCCACCCCCTCCCAACACTGCCCACAATTTTCAATTTGGCCCAGTATCCGAAGAGGAGATTACACAAGCGCTTCTCAAATTAAAACTAAGCAGCCAATGTGGACCTGACTTACTACAATCTAGGTTCCTAAGACTTGGTGCCCCAGCAATTGCCAAACCAATTGCTTCCATAGTCAACTCTATCCTGTCTGCAGGCCATATACCTAAGACCTGGAAAGCTGCCAGAGTTGTCCCAATCTTCAAAAGTGGGGACAAAAACACTGTCTCAAACTACAGGCCAATCTCCCTTCTCCCAATCCTATCCAAAGTCATGGAAAAATGTGTCCAATCCCAATTAAGCGATTACTATATCAAGACAAATTTCCCTAGCCAATTCCAATCTGGCTTTCGCCCCAAACACTCTACCGTAACTACCCTGCTAAAAGTTTGCAATGAAATCCAGTGTGGAAAGGAACGGGGTCAACTCACTGGGGCAGTATTCCTAGATTTTGCAAAGGCTTTTGATACTGTTGATCATACTATCCTGCTTAACAAACTCCAGAGCTCTGGAATAGGGAAGCATGCTTTAAACTGGTTTCAGTCCTATCTATTGTTACGCCGGTGCTGCCCGCAGACCAGACCCGTCCCCTGTGCTGAGGTGGGACGTAGGGATACACGCACCCGCAGCAAAGGGAGCATGTCCGGAGTGTGGTGTTATTGTTGCCAGGCCAGGTATAGTAGTGAAGACAATACTTGCCGGTACCGGTAGTAGAGAAGGAGTAGTTATTGCCGTTGCCAAGGTCAGGGATGCCAGAAGTCACGAAGTCCAAGTAGAGCCAAAGTCGAGAGCCAGAGGGGGTAGTCGTCCAATCCGCGTCAATACCTGAGGAGTCACTGAGAGAATAGTCAAATGCTTCCATACAGAACTATGTCGAGCGACGAGTGATGGGAAGCACAGGCATAATAAAGCTTGGCAGGCCAATGGGAAAAGGAGGCAGGCCTGGAGGACTGCAAGGAGTCCTCCGTGATAGGAGAGAGGTGTTACAGCCCAGCTGAGTGTAATCATTGATTTGCCTTGAACTGTGTGATGCTTGGGGGCGACGCCTCGGTGCAGAAGCAGTCGTTAAAAGTGCTCTGTTAGGCGTGTGCTCTGTAAACTGAGAATGCATGCACATAACGTCTGGGGCTGGCGTGCGTGTAGGAGGGCGTGGGCGCGCCCGGCGCTGATCAGAGGAATCGCCGAGGGGAGTGATCCCGCGATGGCGGCAGGGGCGAGGAGCCGTGGAGACCGGTAAGGCAGGGTTATTTTGTGTGTCCAGGGACTCCTTGCGGAGAGGGAGTGCTTTGTGTGGGAAGCGAGGAGAACGCCGATTCCTGACACCTATCAGGTAGATCCCAACATGTGTCCATCTCTGGCTCTAACTCTAACCCCCTGGATATCACCTGTGGCGTCCCGCAAGGCTCTGTTCTAGTGCCCCTACTCTTCTCAGTGTTCATCAATGATCTCCCCACAGCTTGTCAGGAAGCCTCAATACACATGTATGCAGATGACACAATCCTATATGCACACAGCCATAGCCTCTCTGACCTTCAACACATACTTCAGTCTGACTTTTTGAGACTCGAAAACTGGATTTCCCAAAACAAACTGTTTTTAAACACTGACAAGACTGTAACAATGGTATTTGGGACCAAGACTAAATTTTTAAAGCTTCCAGCGACTGAGCTCCACATTAGAACCAACACTAACACCACCCTAACTCCAGTTACTAGTTTTAAATACCTGGGCATATGGTTTGACTCCCACTTAACATTCGGGGTGCACATTGATACCCTGACAACCAAGACCTATGCCAAACTAGGGGTACTTTACAGGAACAAATCCTCCCTAAGTCTCCTGGTCAGAAAACGTATCGTACAGCAGATGCTAATGCCAATTATTGACTATGGAGACATAGTATATGGCTCGGCAACTCAATCCCACCTTAGCAAATTTGACACCCTCTACAATTCAATTTGTCATTTTGTTCTCCAATGCAACTATAACACACATCCCTGCGAAATGCTCAAAGAACTAGATTGGTCATCACTCGAGTCTAGGCGCAAAGTTCACCTTTCCTGTCTTGCCTTCAAATTCTTTATGGGCAAGCTACCCAGCTATCTGAACAAGCTCCTCACCCCTACCACATGCAGCACCTATCACTTGAGATCAGACTCCAAAAGACTGTTCATGGTCCCATGGCTCAACAAAGTATCCGTCCGCTCTTCCTTCTCTTACCATGCACCCAAACTGGAACAACCTACCAGAGTCTCTTACATCTACCACCAGTTTAAGTTCTTTCAAATCTAAGGCTGTCACACATTTTAATCTGGTCTGTAACTGTTTCATACGCCCATAATATATATTATCTTTAACTGTGCACGCAATGTCTTGTATATAATGTATACCCTGCTCATTTATGTAACTGTATTTGTAAACAAGTATTTGTCATCATAACTCTGTGCCCAGGACATACTTGAAAACGAGAGGTAACTCTCAATGTATTCTTCCTGGTAAAATATTTTATAAATAAATAAATAAATAAAAGTAACATTCAAAAATTGAACCTGGGAGACAGGGAGTGGTTGTCTTGAAGGAATATCCGCCTCAAGGTCCCTACGCTAAAACTGGCACCTAGATTCATTGGACCCTATATCATTTTGGAGAAGGTTAACCCAATGGCATACCAACAACGTCTTCCTCGCTCTATGAGGATCCAGTCGGTTTTCCATGTCTCCCTGCTGAAGCCGGCAATCCGGGATCCTCGCTTCCCCTATTTGTCCTCATCTCTGGCTCCTCTCCTCATACAGGGCTAATAGGAGTACGAGGTCCAGTCCATCTTGGACTCCAGAATTTCCAGAGGGTCAATCCAGTATCTTGTACACTGGAGATCTTTGGACCTGAGGAACAGCCTTGGGTTCCTCACCACCATCTTCATGCTCCCAGGCTTGTCTGGCTCTTCTATGTGAAATATCTGCACAAGCCCTTCCTGAGATGCCCGAGGTCCCTCCTAAGGAGGGGAGGGTACTGTCAGGATCCGTGATCCGCGACATGCTCAGCACACTCATCTCTTACCCCAACCCATGATCGTCCCCCTGCTCCTTCTTTCATCCATTATGCTTCTCTCCCTTCTCCTGTGACCTGCTGCCATGCTAGGATGTTAATACCACTCTCTCCGGTCCCGCCTCCAGACTCCACCCATGTGGCAATGTCATCGGTGTGCAGTGCGCACACGTGGCGCGCAGTCAGCGCACGCATGGGCCGTGTCATCTTTCTGCTTCTGGGATCTTTCCCACACCTCAGCAAATTGGCTGAGCATAAACCTTCTTATGTGCGAAGTGTTCACTGCTAGCCTCCACAGTCTTTTCTTGTACTCCGGTTCCTAGTTACTCTATTTCTGACCTCGGCTAAACAGGCCTGTGAACAAGAATCTCAAGGTTCTTTTTGTTACATATTGTGTATGTTAGGATCCGTGATCTGCGACGCGCTCGGCGCACTAATCTCTTACCCCAACCCGTGATCTGTCCCCCTCTCCCTTCCCCTGGGACCAGCTGCCATGCTAGGTGCACGCGCATCCTGCGCAGATGTTAATACCGCTCTCAGACTCCGCGGCAATGTAATCGGTACGCGGGACCGCATCATCTTTCTGCTTCTGGGATCCTCCCCACACCTGTCTTCTGCACCTTGTCCTCCTATCATGGTCAGTCTTACTGATGCGCCTGCTCCAGTCTGTTACCACATTGGTTCCTGTGCCCCACTGGCAAATAGGCTGAGCATAAACCTTCCTATGTGCGAAGTGTTCACTGCTACCCTTGCGCCACAGTCTTGTCTTGTACTCCGTTTCCTAGTTCCTCTGTTTCTGACCTCGGCTATTCTTCTGGACTCTGCTCTTCTAAACTCCTGACTCCGGCTACCAATGACGATCCGCATCTCTCCAAACCCGACCTCGGCAAAGTACCACGACGATCCACACCTCTCCAATCCTGACCACGGCTAAGTACCTTAAACGATCCACAAGCACGGTTCTCCAGCAGTCGCGGGAGATGAAGCGGAGCACAGCCACGAAAATAGCAGAGTACAGCGTAGATGGTGAATTCAAAAGTTTATTCAACAAACAGCTGATGATCTATCAGCTGTTTGTTGAATAAATTTTTGAATTCACCATCTACGCTGTACTCTGCTATTTTCGTGGCTGTGCTCCGCTTCATCTCCCGCGACTGCTGGAGAACCGTGCTTGTCACTTATGCAGGATTGCACGCCGAGTTACTGCCTACACGGGGGGGAGACGCGCGCATCAGCTGACTGCTTTTGAAAACGCCGCCCACACGCCGGAGACGGCGGCTTCACTGAACACATCAGGAGCTCAGCCGGCGTGGAGCTTACTACGCAGCTTCCACCGATCAACGGAGAAACACCGCCGGTCAGGTGACCGCCCCACCTGACTCTCAGTCATAGTGGGGTTGGCGGTGTAACAAGTATTCCCGAGCTGCAGACAACCGGATTCCCGCGCCATCGCTCCCCCACAAACCATGAGTTAACAGCAACAATTGGTGCCCTAAGCTGGGCCAGTTGCTTGTTTGGATATCTTTATCTCGCACATATGCACACTTCATTGGCAGTAACTATTTGCTTTTAGCTCTGAGGCACCTCTGAGGATTATTTCTATCCTGTTCTACCCTTCAACGATCCACAGCTATCCAACCTCGACCCGGCTGACCATCCATACCTCTCCAACCCTGACCCGGATTTCTTGACCTATCTACACTCCAGACGCGGCTCTGTGTTGGTGTTGTGTGTATATATATCCCCACCTCGGCCTCGCGGTCACACCTTGTTTGTGGTGAGTACTCCATTACAGTATTTACTTTATTGGCTGGACCTATACCCATCATTTACAAATACAGCTCAACCCCGTTATAGCGCGATCCGCTACAATGCGGATCTAGAATATGAAGGTTCATGGGTTCAATTCCTGAATGGTATGGTATAATTGATAAATTATTGATGAAGCAGGGAGAGGAGAGCGCTGCAGATGCCGGGTAAGTCCTCGCTGATTGTGGTGGCCATTTCACAATCCCTGTTATAATGCGATCCCGGTTATAACACAGTCTCATTATGTGGACCCCGAGCACCGCGTTCTAACGGGGTTCAGCTGTACTTTGTGAGAACTTGTTATTACTATAGTATCTTCTTTTGATTGTTATCCTGGAATCTCTCTGTTTATTTTCTCTGTTCTAAGGCAGCCATTCCTCCTCAATCTTGTTTGCAACAATGTTGCTTCCCCTTGTGGCTTCCCAGCCAGTTGCCTTGGCAACGCCCCTTT
Organism: Ascaphus truei; assembly: GCF_040206685.1. Lineage (NCBI taxonomy): Eukaryota > Metazoa > Chordata > Amphibia > Anura > Ascaphidae > Ascaphus > Ascaphus truei. The sequence goes on from NC_134483.1 coordinate 316,456,971, forward strand.
TCCCCAGTAAGTTTGACTGCTCTGCCTCCCCCTGTTTGTTAGCATAGTCCTGATTTGTATTTCTTGCTTGTACAGACAAGAATGCTTCCTTTTGGAATCAGCAGCCTTGTGAGTACTGTCCCTTTCACTTTCATCCCAGAACAAGGCAACAATTTTCTACCTTTCTCTCACAAATGCTACCTGCAAGTTGTTTTATGTTTCTGTTAATCCCCTTCCAATAAAGACTCTGGGGGCTATGCACTAAGCTCCGAGCTTTTGCGCTGGCCTGAAAAAAAATTGACCGTCCGTTAAAAAGTGAAGCTGGAGGCGCAATTCACTAAGGCCTTGAGCCCATTTTCTATCGGACGTGCCAAAAACTGGCTTATCGTGCGTGCAATGTTTTTTCCCTCTGCTAGCGCACTGAAACTTCACATACGATAGCTGCATCTCCATGCATGGCTGTTACAGGCAATCGTACACAAAATAAATACATTTTAATAATAGTGTACATGAGCAGGGGGTCTCCGGAGCTGAACCGCATTGGTTTCAGGTCCGCGGACCCCATACTTCAGGAGATACAGGCCCCGTTATGGGGTGCCAGTATCCCCTGCACTTTTAAAGCTGCCGCGTCACGTGACCGGGACATTTAAATTCTGCA